>NC_079414.1:27969931-28007431 GCF_026213295.1 Gadus chalcogrammus | reverse complement strand
ACTGTTTACACTTCTACCCTCAGGACGGAGGTACAGAAGTATGAAGTCCAAAACAACCAGACTAAAGAACTCTTCCTTCCCCACTGCCCTCGGACTCCTTAACAACAGATAGGAGTCTGTTATTGGTATTAATCTACCTCAGGACTGCCGTCACTGTTTACATTTTGCTCATGCACTGCGGCACACTTTCTTGGATTTGCATCATTCCGCTTTTATTTTATTTTAACTTAAATTTATTATTTCATCTAGTTGCTGCTTTTCTATTACCTTGTAAATTGTAGATTCTATATTGTTGCAGCTATTTTCTATTGTATTTGTATATTGTATATTCCATATTTTTTATGTCTTTCTTGGCATTCAGTCTGTGGAAAACAAAGGAAGAATTTCATTTTATGACTGAGAACATGTTTCTTATTGTGCATAAGACAAACACTTTGAATCTTCAATCTTGAATCAGGTTATTCTAGGGTGGCTCGCGGCTGGGAAAACTCAACATGGGCCCTTCCCCGTTTGGAGCGTCAGCGAGAGGCGTCTTCAGACTGTTGGATTTCTTTCTTGGTCTCCACCCTTGTCCTCCCTCGCACTCTCTTTCTGTCCTCCCTCCCCCCCCTCTCTCTCTTTCTCTCCCCTTGCCTCTCTCTCACCCCCCCCCCCCTCTCTCTCATTCCCCCCCCCCCTCTCTCTCTCTAGGATAGGATAGGAGGGTCAGTATGACTAGAAAGCAAGAGTTATTTAGGTCTTTGGGTTGGGTCCGCATGTAGTGTGTGTGTGTGTGTGTGCATTGGGGGGGGGGGGTTATGTGTGCATGTGTGAACACATGCATGTAGAGATGAGGGCAGGGATTTGTAGGTCAAGAATTTTGAGATTGAAGTCGTCTGAGGCATATTGGTAGGTTTACTCTTCTAGGCAATACTATAAATACTTGGGACCAATATATAGATGGATAATATTATTGTGCATGTAAATCGGAGTAGTCTTGACCTTATTCAGAAATGCTAGCAATGCCATCCAAAGGTCATCTTAGGCGTGTGCATGTGTGTGTGTGCATGCAGATGCACGCGCACAGACACATTCACATTCCTTGGCTTTGACCAATTGAACTTGGCCTCAAATAGGCTTTTGGACTTGAGGGTGACCTGTTGGCCTGATTACAGAACAGAAGACTTACTTTTTCTTACAGGGCTACAATTCTTCTAATTCTGTAAAATGTGGGCAATTTTGAACAGGAAAATATATATCAAGGTTTTATCGTGATTTTAATTGCGGGACTTGATATTCTGCTGCTCGGTTGTGTGAAAGTCAGACCGATGTAAATTGTATCAACCTTTTCTAAAATGTAATGGTTGATTAATAATGGTATAGTAGGCAAAATCCTACATTTATATTTTAGCCCTCAACCATTAACTTCAATGCTCCATAAAAGTGAATCTTTGACAATTATTTATTGCTTAATCAAAAGGATTCAACTAATACATGAAGAAATCATTATTTCCATGGCACAATTCGCCCTCAATATTTTCAATGGCAATTAAGACATAGCAGACATCAGAAATCCTGCCTTTGTTATTCTTTTATTGATGACTATAATTAATTAATACCAGCTATGGCTAATATTACCGGAAGTCTACGTCCAGCAAAGTACTAACCCATTCGTTTAAATGGGCTTAAACTAATAATCCAGCAGAGGGCGCTGAAGGCCCTTTCACACACCTCATAAAACGGACATCAACCAAGGCGAAAACGTATGCAAGTATTTATTGGTCCTTACATGTTCTTGTTTCACTGTTGAATGCCGGCGTGTTACATGATCAATCGAGTGCTTTGCCATAACGGCGGTAAAGCTAAAATGGTGAGGTTCATTTCAGCGATGGAGAAGACTGCAGTCTCTAGTTGACCAGCAGGAGACTCACTTCTTACCTGTAAAAACAATACAGTCGATCAGAAAGAACATGCTTAACACTAATATAGAAAACACCTTTTTAAGCCACTTCAAAATAGTATTTTAAAAACGGGAGATAAGATGACGATTTGACAGCCGATAAATAGAATAAAACCGCAAGGAATATCTCCTTACCAAATCATAATAGACTTGAGATTAATTAAGCAAATCTCATCTGATCATCCAACACTAGAGTGGGTATTGAAATGAGGACCGATATAGAATCACTTTGACTCTGTGTGATCCTCTTCCGCACACATCCTTTAAAATAGGTCACATTCCACTCAGCATCCTGAGGACTTATCTGTTCATCACACGCACTCACAAAGGCAAGGTCACACTTCTGTCACACACACACACACACACAACACACACACAGACAGACCCACACACCACACACACGCACACACACAACACACACACACACACACACACACACACACACACACACACACACACACACACACACACACTGTGAGTTTGGATCACTCCAGTATGGGATCTCTCTTTGGCCGAGGGATACGTCAGGAGACAGGAGGATTTACAAATACCACTAGGGTGTCTCCTAGAGGAGAGGAGTGTCCACTAGTCTGTCTCCTAGAGGAGGCGGGTGTCCCCTAGTCTGTCTCCTAGAGGAGAGGAGTGTCCACTAGTCTGTCTCCTAGAGGAGGCGGGTGTCCACTAGTCTGTCTCCTAGAGGAGGCGGGTGTCCCCTAGTCTGTCTCCTAGAGGAGGCGGGTGTCCCCTAGTCTGTCTCCTAGAGGAGGCGGGTGTCCCCTAGTCTGTCTCCTAGAGGAGGCGTGTGTCCCCTAGTCTTTCTCCTAGAGGAGGCGTGTGTCCCCTAGTCTGTCTCCTAGAGGAGGCGGGTGTCCCCTAGTCTGTCTCCTAGAGGAGGCGGGTGTCCCCTAGTCTGTCTCCTAGAGGAGGCGGGTGTCCCCTAGTCTGTACCTGGGAGCTTCAGCCACTTGGGGACCTTCCCGGCGTCCGGTCCCGCCCGCTGAGGGGGCTGGCTGTGGGCCGTGGGGGGGGGCGCTCCGTCCTGTCGGCCCCCCTTAGAGGGCTCAGAGGGGGGGCGTCCGTCCTCTGGGGAGGGGGGCATGCAGCTGGACCCCCGAGGTGGAGGACAGGAGGAACCGTTTAGTCGCAGTGAGAGACCCTCAGAGGAACCCTGGCCCATTATAACGCTCCAACTGTCTTCACCATACCCCTTAGGGCACGGTGACCCTACCCCTTAGGGCCCGGTGACCCTACCCCTTAGGGCCCGGTGACCCTACCCCTTAGGGCCCGGTGACCCTTCCCCTTAGGGCCCCGTGACCCTACCCCTTAGGGCCCCGTGACCCTACCCCTTAGGGCCCCGTGACCCTACCCCTTAGGGCACGGTGACCCTACCCCTTAGGGCACGGTGCCCATACCCCTTAGGGCACGGTGACCATTCCCCTTAGGGCACGGTGACCATTCCCCTTAGGGCACGGTGACCATACCCCTTAGGGCACGGTGACCCCTACCCCTTAGGGCCCGGTGACCCTACCCCTTAGGGCACGGTGACCCTACCCCTTAGGGCACGGTGACCCTACCCCTTAGGGCACGGTGACCCTACCCCTTAGGGCACGGTGACCACACCCCTTAGGGCACGGTGACCACACCCCTTAGGGCACGGTGACCATACCCCTTAGGGCACGGTGACCCTACCCTTAGGCAACGGTGACCATAGAACCCTTAGGGCACGGTCGACCCTACCCTGAGGGCACTGTGGACCATACCCCTTAGTGGGGCAACGGTGACCATAACCCTTAGGGCAACTGTGACCCTAAACCCCTTAGGGCCGGTGAACCACACCCTTAGGGCAAACGGTTGACCACAACCCCATTAGGGCAACGGTGCCCCTAACCCCTTAGGGCACGGTGCCCTCCTACCCCTTAGGGCCAAAAAACGGTGCCCCTACCCCTTAGGGCAAACGGTGCCCCTACCCCCTTAGGGCAAACGGTGCCCCTACCCCTTAGGGCAACGGTGACATCACCCCTTAGGGGCACGGTGACCCTAACCCTTAGGGCACCGGTAGTACCCCTAACCCTTAGTGCACGGTGACCACACCCTTAGGGCACGGTGACCATACCCTTAGGGCACGGTGACCATACCCCTATAGGGCACGGTTGACCATACCCCTTAGGGGCACGTGGACCACAGACCCCTTAGGCACGGTGACCCTACCCCTTAGGGCACGGTGACCCTACCCCTTAGGGCACGGTGACCATACCCCTTAGGGCACGGTGACCATACCCCTTAGGGCACGGTGACCCTACCCCTTAGGGCACGGTGACCGTACCCCTTAGGGCACGGTGACCGTACCCCTTAGGGCACGGTGACCCTACCCCTTAGGGCACGGTGACCATACCCCTTAGGGCACGGTGACCCTACCCCTTAGGGCACGGTGACCCTACCCCTTAGGGCACGGTGACCATACCCCTTAGGGCACGGTGACCCTACCCCTTAGGGCACGGTGAAGACAGTGAGAGGGATGGGGAGTTAAAGTATTCAATACAAATTTAACAATTAATGAATGAAAACAAGGTGAGGTTTTCGAGGATAGTATTGATTTGACCTATTCAAGACTGAGTGAACAGAATCAAACATTAAACTATTGTGACTGTAGCTCGAGGGGCTGACAGTCTAATGCGTGGGTGAGGGCGGGTTAGGGTTAGGGTTAGGGTAGCGGGTTAGGGTTACCCTAACCCTAACCCGCTCTAGGGGGATGTAAAGCAGAGGGGTGTCTGGGCTGACCGGTCCGTGACGGACATCAGGGGATGGGAGGAGGCTGTCAGAGTGAGAGGGTGAGTCTGTATTCAGAATGAGGCTGAATCAGGGTCCCTGTTGACGGCAGAACACCAAGAGGAGTCAACAACACAGCCAACCAGCGCGGTGACTAGAAGAGGCCCACACACACCTGGCGATGGACTCGTTGGCCTGCGTGGCGGACACACAGGCGCTCAGGTGCTCCCTCTGCAGGTAGCAGTCTAGGGAGGAAACAGAGGCGTTAGTCACCAGGCCCCCCTCGTCGCTCTGCGCTACAGGACAGCACCAGGGACCCACCGGTCTGCAGCTCACAGCCGAAGTACACCAGGGCTCCGGGGAACAGGTGGGCCTGGAGGCGGACGGAGACATGAGTCATTAGGGGCTCAGGGGCTACAGCGGGGCGGCTGGGGGTCGCTAGTCCGATCCCGCTTGAGGCGTCCCTGAGCGAGACCCCTCCCCCTGACTGCTCCTGACCAGCTGGCTGTCGCCCTGCGGGGCTGACTCCGCCGTCGGGGGGGGGATGTGTTTATGAATGGCCGAATGTGAGGCGGTGTTGTGAAGTGCTTTGAGCGGCCGCTGGTTATCAAAGCGGTATAACCGCAGTCCGAACCATGAGAGCCCAGACGCGTGTGTGCGGATCGTCCCTTTGGACCTCCAACAGTTTGGTCTCTAAGACAGCAGAGTCTGGAGGCAGACTGAGGCTGGAGACCAGCACGGAGAGGGGGTCCCCCTCTCCGTGCAGGCCAGGTCCAGACCCGGTCCAGACCCGTCCAAGACCAGACCCGGTCCAGACCCGGTCCAGACGTGTGGTCTGGGGACACTGACCTGGAACAGCGTGACGGAGGCCTCGTCCAGGACCGTCTTGGGAGGGGTGACGACTGAGGAGAGGAGAAGCAGGAGGAGGACTCATTTAATCCTCATGAAGAACAACGTTCTCTGGGGTTACGGTCGCACTGTGGGAATGCCATTTTAAACCCATGAGATGCATTGGGGCCACCGTGGTGACTGCACAGACAGACATGAGGATCACTGCCAGGCACACTGGTTCACAGTTCAGGCGCCGACGGGAGGCAGAGCTGGTGCGGTGAACCATCTTCCCCTAGTGTCCCACGTCGTACTCACACAGGTAGAAGTCCAGCTCAGGGTCCTCCAGGTGGTTCTGGACGAACCTCCGGACATCAGCAACTACAGAGAAACACACAACACCACCACGTTGGACCCTTCTGTCGTGGTTCGGTTGAATCAGTCGCTGGCTGACGGGAACAGACGGGGGGCCGGTTGGGATCCCCGACCTCCCTGCCCTCGGGCCAGGCAGCGGTCAAACACACGTACCCGTCTCCAGGGGCCGGAAGAATCCCTGAAGGACGTGGCGGTCTGGGAACTGGACCCTGAGGACCACCTGGAGAACAGGAGAGACAGTCTGATCAGGAGAGATACAGTCTGATCAGGAGAGATACAGTCTGATCAGGAGATACGGTCTGATCAGGAGATACGGTCTGATCAGGAGAGATACAGTCTGATCAGGAGAGATACGGTCTGATCAGGAGAGATACGGTCTGATCAGTAGAGATACGGTCTGATCAGGAGATACGGTCTGATCAGTAGAGATACGGGCTGATCAGGAGAGATACGGTCTGATCAGGAGAGATACGGTCTGATCAGGAGAGATACGGTCTGATCAGGAGAGATACGGTCTGATCAGGAGAGATACGGTCTGATCAGGAGAGATACGGTCTGATCAGGAGATACGGTCTGATCAGGAGAGATACGGTCCGATCAGGAGATACGGTCTGATCAGTAGAGATACGGTCTGATCAGTAGAGATACGGTCCGATCAGGAGAGATACGGTCTGATCAGGAGAGATACGGTCTGATCAGGAGAGATACGGTCTGATCAGGACAGTAGAGATAAGGTCTGATCAGGAGGTACGGGCTGATCAGGAGATACGGTCTGATCAGGAGATACGGTCTGATCAGGAGATACGGTCTGATCAGGAGATACGGTCTGATCAGGAGAGATACGGTCTGATCAGGAGAGATACGGTCTGATCAGGAGAGATACGGTCTGATCAGTAGAGATACGGTCTGATCAGGAGATACGGTCTGATCAGGAGATACAGTCTGATCAGGAGAGATACGGTCTGATCAGTAGAGATACGGTCTGATCAGGACAGTAGAGATACGGTCTGATCAGTAGAGATACGCTCCGATCAGTAGAGATACAGTCTGATCAGGAGAGATACGGTCTGATCAGTAGAGATACGGTCTGATCAGGACAGTAGAGATACGGTCTGATCAGGAGAGATACGGTCTGATCAGGGCAGGAGAGATACAGTCCAGTACAGCGTGTTGAGTGCAGTGTTAGTATGTTATTCTCAGTAGTAATCAGGTCATCTAATCCAAACTATATTCCTGTCCTACATGTTGATTTATTTTCTGACACCCGTCAGCCAGAGGTTCTCGTGGGAATGGGTGAAGTAATAAGTAATATTCAATGTGTTACTCAGAGTACACACATGGTATTGTTAAAGTGGGTTGGCCAACACTGTTTGTGTGTATGTGTGTGCGCAGACACACAGCATGAGCCCACATGGACACGTCGCGGGGTACCTTGGGATAGCGCTCCATCTTCTCCTTGAGCTGGGACTCCTTCAGGGCTTTGGTCATCAAGGGGGTCTCCTCCAGCGACCTCCTGG
Source organism: Gadus chalcogrammus (assembly GCF_026213295.1). Taxonomy (NCBI): domain Eukaryota; kingdom Metazoa; phylum Chordata; class Actinopteri; order Gadiformes; family Gadidae; genus Gadus; species Gadus chalcogrammus. The sequence continues at coordinate 28,000,006 of NC_079414.1, read as the reverse complement.
GAAGGAAGGGGGAGCAGTCAGCCACCGACTGAAGAACCACTCAACCCTGTGGTGGACCAGTCGGAGGCAGAACCTCACCCCCCAGGTCTTTACAAAAAAAAAAATCAACATTTTGGAAAAGTTGGAAGTATTGCCAACATGGGTCCAGGATTCGGTCCAGGATTTGCTTCGTCCATTGGTCCGAAATGTGGAAAAAGAACTTCAGTGGACCAAGAGTTAGGGTTAGGGTTGGGGTAAGAGTTAGGGTTAGGGGGTCAGGGGGGTTAGGGTTAGGGTTGGGTAAGGGGGTCAGGGTTAGGTGGTCGGGGTCACCAACCTGTCGCTCTTCAGCTGGGCGAAGCGCTTGCGTATGTCGTCGACGGTCACCTCAAAGAACTCGTCTGACAGCTCATGGTGGGCACCCGTCCGCTGGGGTCCGGAGTCCAGGCTGTAGACTAGAGCCTCCCTCTCCACGGGCTGGGGGGAGGGGGGGGGGGGGGAGAGAGAGAGAATCGGGATTATGTTTGAGTGAGATGGTGAGTAACAGAGAGAGAGAGAGACAGAAAGAACTTACCTCCAGAAGGCCCTCCCTCAGCTCCATGTCTTCATCGCTCTGGTTGACCCGACCCTTTGAAGAGAAAACAAACCCGTCCTACACAGTCACTACATGGTCACTACACAGTCGCTACCCGGTCGCTACATGGTCGCTACACGGTCGCTACACGGTCGCTACCCAGTCACTCTACAGTCACTCCACCGTCACTACACATCCAACCGTCCAGCTCACCTTGGCGTTGGCGTTCTGGCAGGGTTTGGCCTTCTTGGCTTTGGGGGACCCTCCTGTTGCCTTGGATACCCCAGAGGACGACCCGGAGGAGGACGACAGAGGCCCCGCCCCCCCGGCGGCGGGCCCGCCCAGGCGCTGGCCCCCCCCTGTGAAGGGGGTGAAGGGGGCGGCGGGCGGCGGGGGGGAGGCGAGTCCCGACGGACCCGCTGTCTCTCCGTCATCCACCGCCGCCGCGCTCAACCCAGAGGCATGCTGGGAGGCCGGGGGAGCGTCAGGGGGGAGGGGGGCGGTGCGGGCAGAGGACAGGGGGGCGGGGGCCGCAAGGGGGGGGGCAGGCATGGTGGCAGCGGGGGGGGCCGCGGGGGGGGCAGGTGAGGTGGCAGCGGGGGGGGCAGGTGAGGTGGCAGCGGGGGGGGCCGCAGGGGGGGCAGCGGGGGGGGCCGCAGGGGGGGCAGCAGACGGCCGGTCGGGGCTGGCCGTACGGAGCGGTGCTCCGGATCCCGGAGCGTCGGGCTGAGAGGGTGCCGGTCCGTCGGGCTGAGGGGGAGCCGGTCCGTCGGAGCGCTGGGAGGGAGGAGGTCTGCTCCCCTTCACCCCCGCCCTGCCGCCATCTTCGTCATCGTCTGTTTTGGTGTCTTTTAGAAGAAAGCTGTAGAGGAGGGGATATCTTCTTCAAATATAGGCGTTGTGTTCCTCATCATTCTTTATTTCTTTCTTTATGTTCACTGTGTAGCCTACCGGACTACGGCGCTCCCACTGCTGAGCCCCAGAGACCTCAGCGTGGCCGTCTGTAAAGCCTCTGCTCCAGTCACCTGTAACACACACACAGAGTTAAACCACGCCCTGCCTCAGGCGGTCAGCGGCTGTGGTTGTACCGACCTGGTCTCTCATGTAGACACACACAGGGGTGGCTCCTGACTGGGCCAGCGCTCTGAGGACACAGGGCGGGTTGAGTCCGTTATGTCCTGTCATTTCTTTGAAAATAATCAATGTCGTCTTCTTCTCATACCACACAATATGCATTCAATATTCTTGCCCCTTTCTGTATTTGAGTGAAAATGGAACCACACACACACACACACACCTTGTCTCAGGAAAGTGTGTGAGGAGTTCCCAAAGGTTCTGCCCACTGGAGAACGTTCCTTGGAGTCGAGAACCATCCTCCATCTGGAGACCGATACGTACCTGAGAGACACACACAAACACACACAATTAACTACTTTAAATAATATTCAAAATATATAAAAAAATAAAATATTATTTAATCTCTTGAGAAAGGTGGTATATAATTTCCTTGTGGTTATTCCGGAGATTGTGGTCTTAGTTGGTGTTGTGCATTACACTACACATCATTCAAAAGGCTCATTCCACTGTAATATAGAGAATAGTCCCCACCTGTCCGTCGGCTGCGGTCTGCTTTCTGGCCCCTGCCACCATTTCCAGTTTGGCATTGTTGGGCAGACTGGCGTACCTCCATTGAAGCGTCAGGTCCAGAACGTTCCTCTGGAACCTGTGGAGGGGATCCCGTTAGAGCTGGCTTCACTGGACATTAAACCATTTAGAAAACGGTCAATAAAAGAAATCTGGCTCGATGATCCTATAACATGTATTTTAGATGTCATGAACACTTGAATGCTTTAATCTGACTCACTTCAACCCGTGGTCGTTAGGGTTGAATTCGTGTTTTTTACAGACGTCCTCGAGAACCTGAAAAAAGAGAATTAAGAGATTTAAGGGATGATTTGAGGGATAAAAGAGAGTTAAGATAAGGCTCGGAGGGTTTGAGGGATGCTCTCTGGTAAATCGGGCGCTAGCCTAGCTACCGTTAGCTCCAGCTGATAATAAGTCGGATATGGACCGACAACCCTGGTGAATCATACTCGATATAAGGGGTGAATCCGCGCTGTTTTGACCCGGGTTACCTGCAATAAGGGGGTGTTCGGAGACACCTTGACGGTCTGTCTTCTCCCGTTCGGAGTCAGCACTGTCACGGAGGCCGCCATTGCGATATGACGTCACTTTGTTTATTTCAATTAACTTTATTGAACGGAGACTTTCTGACAGTTCACTTTATTTAACTCTGTCTTTCTGACAGCGTTCCGTACATCTCGACAAATACTCACAGAATGCAAATAGCAAATGTTTTAATCAGAATCCGAAATTCAGAACAAAAATAATAACAATAAAAAAATAAAATCTTTGTTTTTTACGCCTTCTTGTTGGAAGAAAGTGTTTAATTAATATTATTAATATCCGCCATGTAAATGGTGGTATCAACACATGATCATCAGCGAGACGAGTAGGATGATCAGAGTTTGGCAGGAAGCCACAGGACAGGAGACCTCCTTTCTCTCTCTCTCTTTCTCCACCCTCTCTCTCTCTCTCTCTCTCTCTCTCTTTACTCCACCCTCTCTCTCTCTTTCTCCACCCTCTCTCTCTCTCTTTACTCCACCCTCTCTCTCTCTTTACTCCACCCTCTCTCTCTTTACTCCACCCTCTCTCTCTCTCTCTCTCTCTCTCTCTCTCTCTCTTTCTCTCTCTCTTTCTCCACCCTCTCTCTCTCTTTACTCCACCCTCTCTCTCTCTCTCTCTCTTTACTCCACCCTCTCTCTCTTTACTCCACCCTCTCTCTCTCTTTACTCCACCCTCTCACTCTCTCTCTTTACTCCACTCTCTCTCTCTCTTTACTCCACCCTCTCTCTCTCTTTACTCCACCCTCTCTCTTTTCTCCACCCTCTCTCTCTCTCTTTACTCCACCCTCTCTCTCTCTCTCTTTACTCCACCCTCTCTCTCTCTTTACTCCACCCCTCTCTCTCTTTACTCCACCCCCTCTCTCTCTTTACTCCACTCTCTCTCTCTCTCTCTCTTTACTCCACCCTCTCTCTCTCTCTCCTTACTCCACCGTCTCTCTCTCTTTACTCCACCCTCTCACTCTCCTTACTCCACCCTCTCTCTCTCTTTACTCCACCCTCTCTCTCTCTCTCTTTACTCCACCCTCTCTCTCTCTCTCCTTACTCCACCGTCTCTCTCTCTTTACTCCACCCTCTCACTCTCCTTACTCCACCCTCTCTCTCTCTCCTTACTCAAACCTCTCTCTCTCTTTACTCCACCCTCTCTCTCTATTTACTCCACCCTCTCTCTCTCACTCTCTGTACTCCACCCTCTGTCTCTTTTACTCCACCCTCTCTCTCTCTTTACTCCACCCTCCCTCTCTCTTTACTCCACCCTCTCTCTCTCACTCTCTGTACTCCACCCTCTCACTCTCTTTAGTCCACCCTCTCTCTTTACTCCACCCTCACTCTGTCTTTGCTCCACCCTCTCACTCTCTTGATTCGCCCTCTTGACTCCGCCCTCTTGACTCCACCCTCTCTCTCTTGATCCGCTCTCTTGACTCCGCCCTCACTCTTGACTCCACCCTCTCTCTCTTTACTCCACCCTCTCTCACTTTGCTCCACCCTCTCACTCCCTTGAGCCGCCCTCTTGACTCCACCCACTCTCTCTCTGACTCCACCCTCTTGACCCCGCCCTCCTCCCATCACCTGGAAGGCCCTGGTAGTTATTCACATGATGTATCTTATTACAGGGCATGTCAATGATGCTGCCTTTTCTGCTAAGTGCATCTGGTGAATTAATAGGGTTTACCTTAAAGTGGTCATCTTGTTTTCTTTGGCGATAAAGTGACCTTTCTCCAAGAGACACAAACAGTGTCCCCACGTCACACAAACCAAAACATAAACAAAGTGCGTCAATGTGCGACAGATTGGAACTTAACACAACTTCAAAATCGCCTTCCACTACCAATACAAAAGTGGGTCTGACTCAAAGGAATGATGATGATAAAATATAATTTATTTAAAACTAATAAAACATTTAAAAAGTAGTCAAACAATGACATGATATGTTGAATGAGATGAGCAAGGGTAAAACTAATATTTTAACTAACATTCCCCACTAAACTGGTTTATAAAATAGCACTATCCCTCCAGAAACCACAACAAAAATGTTCACAGTTGAAACAAAAGTGTGATCACGATATATCAAATATGATGGAGCCATATTTGTAGTATAAATGCCACTAACGGAGTTCCCAGTGTTCCCAGTGTGAGCTGAACTCTGCACTCGCAGGCCAGTCATGTGCAGCCTAGGCAGATCTGTTCCACTGTCAGGTGGGTTAGCCAACCCTACCCCTTCTCTGCTACGGTCTGGGCTAACGGGCTAACAGCGACGAGCTAACCCTCCGAAGGCCAGCGCCAACAAACTCCATCCTTCTGCGTTCCTGTCCTTTTAAGGAGCTGCTTGCCCATTGGTCCTCCTCCGATATTTCTGATGTCCGTCAGGTCCAAAAGGAAAACTGCATTTCTCCCTGTATTATGTCTCTGAGCGAATCCATCCACTGAATATCCTCAGAGACAAACCTGTAGGCTGTCAACAGGCCGAATCCTAGAGAGAACACACAAACAAAAAACGCAAAATGAAATGAAAATGGAGGATGAAAGAGGCTTTACCCCGCCTCGTCACGGCGTCGTCACAGTGTCTCACCTGTTGGCTGCGGCGGGCCGGCGTGTCCCTCTTCTTCGCGTGCGTGGTCTGGAGCTGCCGGATGAGGAACTTCTTGTCCTCGCCCTCCTGGAGGAGATCAGACCAGGATTATTAGCATACTATGAATATCATCACGTATTAAAACACCTGCAGGGTCATTATTATTTTATCATATTATTAATATCATCTCGTATTAAAACACCTGCAGGGTCATTATTATTTTATCATATTATTAATATCATCACGTATTAAAACACCTGCAGGGTCATTATTATTTTATCATTCTTAATATCATCACTTATTAAAACACCTGCAGGGTCATTATTATTTTATCATTCTTAATATCATCACTTATTAAAACACCTGCAGCGTCATTATTATTTTATCATTCTTAATATCATCACTTATTAAAACACCTGCAGGGTCATTTTTATGTTATCGTATTATTAATATCATCTCGTATTAAAACACCTGCAGGGTCATTATTATGTTATCGTATTATTACTACATCTCGTATTAAAACACCTGCAGGTCATTATTATTTTATCGTATATTGATATCATCTCGTATTAAAACACCTGCAGGGTCATTATTATGTTATCGTATTATTGATATCATCTCGTATTAAAACACCTGCAGGGTCATTATTATGTTATCGTATTATTGATATCATCTCGTATTAAAACACCTGCAGGGTCATTATTATGTTATCGTATTATTAATATCATCTCGTATTAAAACACCTGCAGGGTCATTATTATTTTATCGTATTATTGATATCATCTCGTATTAAAACACCTGCAGGGTCATTATTATGTTATCGTATTCTTAATATCATCTCGTATTAAAACACCTGCAGGGTCATTATTATGTTATCGTATTCTTAATATCATCTCGTATTAAAACACCTGCAGGGTCATTATTATGTTATCGTATTATTGATATCATCTCTTATTAAAACACCTGCAGGGTCATTATTATGTTATCGTATTCTTAATATCATCTCGTATTAAAACACCTGCAGGGTCATTATTATGTTATCGTATTCTTAATATCATCTCGTATTAAAACACCTGCAGGGTCATTATTATGTTATCGTATTATTGATATCATCTCGTATTAAAACACCTGCAGGGTCATTATTATGTTATCGTATTCTTAATATCATCTCGTATTAAAACACCTGCAGGGTCATTATTATGTTATCGTATTATTGATATCATCTCGTATTAAAAACACCTGCAGGGTCATTATTATGTTATCGTATTCTTAATATCATCTCGTATTAAAACACCTGCAGGGTCATTAGTATTTTATCGTATTATTGAATCATCTCGTATTAAAACACCTGCAGGGTCATTATTAGGTTATCGTTATTGATATCATCTCGTATTAAAACACCTGCAGGGTCATTATTATGTTATCGTATTCTTAATATCATCTCGTATTAAAACACCTGCAGGTCAATTATTATGTTATCGTATTCTTAATATCATCTCGTATTAAAACACCTGCAGGGTCATTATTATTTTATCGTATTATTGATATCATCTCGTATTAAGTCAGGCGCTGCCAGAGCTTCAAGGCGCTAGCTGGTCCATGAGGCCGTCTCTGCGTTACGTTTTTGATCTGCTCCTGCAGCAGGGCGATGACCTTCCTCTGCCCGCCGACCACCTGGCTGTTGAAGTAGATGATGATCCTGGGGAGAGCGAGAACACGAGACCCCCGCGGTGAGACCGGGCCCGCACGGTGAGACCGGCCCCCCGCAGTGCGACAGGCCCCCCACCACCTCACTCACATGAAGACCCCGGCGGCCACGAACAGGAAGAGGGGGTTCTCCACCAGGTAGGAGTGGGCGGTGGCCAGCCAGGTGAGGTGGGGGTTGGTGTCCCGGAGCTGCTCCACCCACAGCCGGCCCGCCTGCATCATGGTGCTGAGGCCCCGGAACGGCCCGCAGGCCCGGGACGGGGCGATGCTGGGGGGGGACGAGTGAACCATTGCTTCATGGAAGGCTTTGTAACAACAGGACCAGTGATCTCTGGAGGCTAACGTAAAGTACTCATAGAAACACATCCCCGTGGAGGTCAGCCGGGCGGAGGCTGCTGTTCAAAGGGTTATTACGTTGGAACAGCTCAATACACGCTCAGGCTCAGTCGGATGCTCAATAAAAGTCATTCCAGGGGTTTGAGGGGAAAGGGTTCACAGTACATCCCTCTGTGAGTACTGCAGGAAAGTCAGTCGTGTGTGTGTGTGTGTGTGTGTGTGTGTGTGTGTGTGTGTGTGTGGTGTGTGTGGTGGGTGTGTGGTGTGTGTGTGTGTGTGTGATGTGTGTGTGTGTGTGTGTGTGTGTGTGTGTGTGTGTGTGTGTGTGTTATGTGTGTGTGTGTGTGTGTGTGTGTGTACCTCCACATGGTGTAGGTGACGCAGACGGACGCCCCGAGGAAGGAGGGGAAGCAGAGCAGCGTGATGAAGACGGTCGTCATCTTACTCGCCCGGTACGGCTTCCGGGGCGCCTGGCAATTCAGCATCACGCTGCTCTGCAGGGGTCACGGTCACACTCTGAAGGTCACGGTCACGCACAGAGGTCACGGTCACACTCTGAAGGTCACGGTCACGCACAGAGGTCACGGTCACACTCTGAAGGTCACGCACAGAGGTCACGGTCACACTCAGAGGTCAAGGTCATGCATTGAGGTCAAGGTCCCACTCTGAAGGTCAAACACACACCCTGGAGGTAAATGGTAAATGGACTGCATTTACACAGCGCCTTCCTACCCAGCGGCCACTCAAAGCGCTTTTCAATGCTGCCTCACAATCACCCATTCATAAACACATTCACCCATTCACCCGCTCACATTCACCCATTCATAAACACATTCACACACCAACGGGGGAGTCAGCCACAAATTCGCTCGAGTTGAAATATTTCAACTTTGATGCGAATTTCGCGTGATGACAGCCAATCAGCGTTCAACAGCATGCCCTGAGTCCACATGTGTACGTGACAGCCAATAGCGTTCAACCGCAGACTCAGTGCAGTGCAGTCCGGGGTGAACGGCAAGCATGGAGGAGAAACTGAATGTTGCCGTTTGGACTTCCGGAGCTCTATATATAATATGTATATATATAATATAATATAATTTGTTACATAATATCAAGGCAAAAGCTCTGTGCGCCTCCGGATGGCCGTAGCGCGGGGAGCTCTCATAGGGATTGGGCTTCTCGGGTTTGTTAACCGGCGTTGCTATGTTTCCGGTCTTGTGTGTTTTCAACTTTTTATTAGGTAAGGCCTATCTAATAAATCTTTGTCCTATCAATACTTCATTCACTGCCCTCTTCCGTGGTCATTACAATATTATGAATAGACTTCGGTCGGCTTCCCAACGTCTCTCCCTCTTCCCTTCCACAAAAGTAAGACATGCATGGGGTACTTGTTGTGGCGCAACAAATCCGACAAAACTTGCACAGCGACAGATTATGATGTGTGGCGCGACGAAACGCGAACAAATGTCGCAAGGTGGTGGGGGTTAGTAGTCAGAACCATCTTAAGGTGGTGGGGGTTAGCAGTCAGAACCATCTTAAGGTGGTGGGGGTTAGCAGTCAGAACCATCTTAAGGTGGTGGGGGTTAGTAGTCAGAACCATCTTAAGGTGGTGGGGGTTAGCAGTCAGAACCATCTTAAGGTGGTGGGGGTTAGTAGTCAGAACCATCTTAAGGTGGTGGGAGGGGTTAGCAGTCAGAACCATCTTAAGGTGGTGGGGGTTAGCAGTCAGTACCATCTTAAGGTGGTGGGGGTTAGCAGTCAGAACCATCTTAAGGTGGTGGGGGTTAGCAGTCACCATCTTAAGGTGGTGGGGGTTAGCATTCAGTACCATCTTAAGAGGTGGTGGGGGTTAGCAGTCAGAACCATCTTAAGGTGGTGGGGGTTAGCAGTCAGAACCATCTTAAGGTGGTGGGGGTTAGCAGTCAGAACCATCTTAAGGTGGTGGGGGTTAGCAGTCAGAACCATCTTAAGGTGGTGGGGGTTAGCAGTCAGAACCATCTTAAGGTGGTGAGGGGTTAGCAGTCAGAACCATCTTAAGGTGGTGGGGGTTAGCAGTCAGAACCATCTTAAGGTGGTGGGGGTTAGCAGTCAGTACCATCTTAAGGTGGTGGGGGTTAGCAGTCAGTACCATCTTAAGGTGGTGGGGGTTAGCAGTCATTCCCATCTTAAGGTGGTGGGGGTAGCAGTCAGAACCATTCTTAAGGGGTGGGGGTTAGCAGATCAGTACCATCTTAAGTGGGTGGGGGTTTAGCAGTCAGAACCATCTTAAGGTGGTGGGGGGTTAGCAGTCAGAACCATCTTAAGGTGGTGGGGGTTAGCAGTCAGAACCATCTTAAGGTGGTGGGGGTTAGCAGTCAGAACCATCTTAAGGTGGTGGGGGTTAGCAGTCAGTACCATCTTAAGGTGGTGGGGGTTAGCAGTCAGTACCATCTTGATGTAGAAGAGCAGCAGGAGTTTGATGATCTGAACCCCGGGCAGAAGGGGCGTGAAGAGGACCCCCAGCCTGAGGACCAAACCAAGAGCTTGCGTTAACAGGGTCAATAATAACAACACTGAGGACCGTCCGTTCATTGATCAATCGTCTAGTTAAGGTGTCCCGAATAATCGACTGGATGTAACACAGAGAGATCTCCCACCAGGCCAGGGTTTGTCCATAGATGAGCTCCAAGACGTTCCTGGCGATGTCAAACACCGGTCTTCTGCTTTTCTTCAGCACCTTCTCTGAGAACAGCCTGGGGAGGGGGAGGGGGAGGGGGGAAAGGGGGGGGGGGAGGGGGGAAAGGGGGGGGGAGGGGAAGGGGGGAAAGGGGGGGGGAGGGGGCAGGACAAGAGGCTCAGTCATAATCACCACAGAGAACGACCTTTGATTAGGCAGGAGGCGACAAGAAACAACCCCCTTCTGGACTCGAGCACCTCCACATCATCGCCCAACACCCACACATTCCCCCCCGACGGCGGAGTCAGCCCCGCAGGGCGACAGCCAGCTGGTCAGGAGCATTCAGGTGAGGCGTCCTCGCTCAGGGACACCTCCACACTCCGCTAGGAGGAGCCGGGAATCGACACCAGCAACCTTCAGGTTACCAGCCGACCCGCTCTACCTCCTGAGCCATATGTACCTGTACCTTAAGGATAAGGTGGAGGTATGTGTACCAAAAGAGAAACAGGAACGACAGATGGACGGACAGACGGACAGACAAACGGACCGGTGGTCTGCTCACCTCCAGAGGAACTCTCCCAGCAGCGTGTCCAGCAGCGTGAAGATGAAGTCCATCAGCAGGAAGCAGGAAGCGGTAGAGCTCCTGACCCACAAAACTCTCCCAGCACTGAGGAGACAGAGAGACCGTCAGGAGAGATCAGCACTGAGGAGGAGACAGAGAGACCGTCAGGAGAGATCAGCACTGAGGAGGAGACAGAGAGACCGTCAGGAGAGATCAGCACTGAGGGGACAGAGAGACAGTCAGGAGAGATCAGCACTGAGGAGACAGAGATGAAACCGTCAGGAGAAGATTCAGCACTGGGAGGAGGATCAGGAGACCGTCAGGAGAGATTCAGCACTGAGGGGACAGAGAGACCGTCAGGAGAGATCAGCACTGAGGGGACAGAGAGACCGTCAGGAGAGATCAGCACTGAGGAGACAGAGAGACCGTCAGGAGAGATCAGCACTGGAGGGATCAGAGACAGAGGAGACCGTCAGGAGAGATCAGCACTGAGGAGACAGAGAGACAGTCAGGAGAGATCAGCACTGAGGAGGAGACAGAGAGACCGTCAGGAGAGATCAGCACTGAGGGGACAGAGAGACAGTCAAGTGAGAGAGGTCATCACTGAGGAGAAGAGACAGAGAGACCTGTCAGGAGAGATGCAGCACTGAGGAGGAGACAGAGAGAAAAAAAAACCGTCGTCAAGGAGTAGATCAGCACTGAGGGAGACAGAGAGACCGTCAGGAGAGATTCAGCAACTGAAGGAGATACCAGAAACAGAGAGACCGTCGAGAGATCAAGCACTGCGTAGACAGAGAGACAAGTCAGGGAAGAGATCAGCACTGAGGAGGAGACAGAGAGACAAGGGTCAGGAGAGGGGTGAGGGGGAGGGGGTGAGGGGGTGAGGGGGTGATGGGTTTGGGGGTGAGGGGATGTGGGGGATGTGGGGGTGAGGGTGAGGGTGATGAGGTGTGGGGCTGAGGGGGTGAGGGTGAGGGGGTGAGGGTGTGAGGGGGTGAGGGGGTGAGGGGGTGAGGGGGTGAGGGCTGACCTGCAGGCCAGAGGTCGCCTCGCGGCCCAGCCAATGGAAACACAGAACGCTCAGGAGGCTGACCTTCAGCATCAGGTTCCTACACACAACACCACAACACAACAACACAACACAAAGTCCTGTCACAGCATCAGGTTTCCTACACAACACCACAACACAACACACAGCTCTGTCATCAGCAGCAAGTCCCTACACACAACACCACAACACAACAACACAGTCTGTCATCAGCATCAAGTCCCTAAACACAACACCACAACACAACAACACAGTCTGTCATCAGCATCAAGTCCCTAAACACAACACCACAACACAACAACACAGTCGGTCATCAGCATCAAGTCCCTACACACAACACCACAACACACCAACACAGTCTGTCATCAGCATAAGGTCCCTACACACAACACCACAACACAACAACACAGTCTGTCATCAGCATCAAGTCCCTAAACACAACACCACAACACAACAACACAGTCTGTCATCAGCATCAGGTCCCTACACACAACACCACAACACAACAACACAGTCTGTCATCAGCATCAGGTCCCTAAACACAACACCACAACACAACAACACAGTCTGTCATCAGCATCAGGTCCCTACACACCAGTGGTCGGGGGGGGGGGGGCCTCACCTGACAATGGCCACGGAGTTGCGCACGCTGGGCGAGTCGTACTCCTCCATCCAGCCGGCGGCGTTGAAGAGGCCGGGCAGCAGCAGGTTGATGAGGGACACGGCCACCGGCAGGGCCAGCAGGTGGGCCTCCGACGGCAGGGGGTCCGCGGCCACGCCCCCGACCACGCCCCCTGCCCCGCCCCTCGCCTGCAACACTCTGACCTGGAGGACGGCGGCGAGAGCGTCACACGATCAGCTTCCTGTTTCCAGCGAGCCGCACACACAGGAAGCTGCGCTAACGTTGAGACTGCTTTTAGCGTGTGTGTGTGTGTGTGTGTGTGTGTGTGTGTGTGTGTGTGTGTGTGTGTGTGTGTGTGGGTGTGTGTGTGTGTGTGTGTGTGTGTGTGTGTGTGTGTGGGTCTCACCGCGTGCATGTGCTGGGCCAGGTAGTGCACGGCCAGGGCGCAGGCCACCGTGCTCCCGCTGCAGATGGTCCAGGCCAGGCCGTGGACCAGCAGCCGCCACAGCCGCTGGCCCGCGGTCTGGTTGGCATGGTTACGGGTCACATCCGCCAACAGCTCCTGGCAGGGGAGGGGGAGGGGGAGGGGGAGGGGGGAGGGGGAGGGAGAACAACAAATGGCATGACAAGAAATCAATGAATTTGTTAAAGGTCCAATAGTACACCCCCAGGTGAGTGTGATCAGCCGTTACATGCCCTTTTAAGAATCTGCCTCTTCTGACATCACAAGTGGGCGTGTCCACCTCCATGTATGACGGATAGATGAGTCCACTGGGTAGGCTGGTAGGCTGATCTATGCAGCACACAACTAGGTGGACACGCCCACCTGTGATGTCAGATCAGGCCTGTCACAGCTGGTGGTGCAATGTGGGACCTTTAAGGTGTTCATTAAGAGAGGAATGAGGAGGGGGAGGAGGAGGAGGAGGAGGAGGAGGAGGAGGAGGAGCGTTCTGGACCAAGTAGGAATGTGATCATCTAACTCATCACATTCCTGACCACACAGCCACCGTGATGACTGTGTGTGTCTGTGCTGCGTGTTGTGACTGTGTGTGTATGTTGTGTGTGATTGTGTGTATGCGTGTGTTGTGAATGCGTGTGTGTGTGTTTTGTGTGTTCTTAGTGTGTGTGTGTGTTTTGTGTGTGTGTGTGTGTGTGTGTGTGTGTTGTGTGTTCTTAGTGTGTGTGTGTGTGTGTGTGTGTGTTGTGTGTTCTTAGTGTGTGTGTGTGTGTGTTCTTAGTGTGTTCTTAGTGTGTGTGTGTGTGTGTGTGTGTGTGTGTTGTGTGTTCTTAGTGTGTTGTGTGTTGTGTTGTGTTCTTAGTGTGTGTGTGTGTGTGTGTGTTGTGTGTTCTTAGTGTGTGTGTGTGTGTGTGTGTGTGTTGTGTGTTCTTAGTGTGTGTGTGTGTGTGTTCTTAGTGTGTGTGTTCTTAGTGTGTTCTTAGTGTGTGTGTTCTTAGTGTGTTCTTAGTGTGTGTGTGTGTGTGTGTGTGTGTGTGTGTTGTGTGTGTGTGTGTGTGTGTGTGTGTGTGTGTGTGTGTGTGTGTGTGTGTTGTGTTTGGCCTCCCACCCTCAGCTGCGTGCCGATGTTCTCGGACATGAGCGCCACGGAGGAAGTCTTGACGACCTTGAAGTCCCAGGAGCAGAAGGCCTTCATGGCCAGCAGGCTGGGAGACTGCTCCACGCGGAAACTCTGACCGAAAGACCTGGACATGCTGAGGAGACACATGACATACATCATGTCATCATACATCATGTCATCATAAATCATGTGATCATACATCTTGTGATCATACATCATATCACAGAGAAACATGTTGTGTGTTTTCACTACAGCAAGTAACTACGACACACACATACTCTCATCTCCAGACAGACAGACAGACAGACAGACAGACAGACAGACAGACAGACAGACAGACAGACAGACAGACAGACAGACAGACAGACAGACAGACAGACAGACAGACAGACAGACAGACAGGCAGGCAGGCAGGCAGGCAGGCAGGCAGGCAGACAGACAGACAGACAGACAGACAGACAGACAGACAGACAGACAGACAGACAGACAGACAGACAGAGCAGTTCCTTTGTTACAGCAGTTCAGCAGCAGTGGATACAATACAATACAAATACGAGCAGTGCTCAACAACACATTAAGAGATGCTGAAGTAACGACAAACTATTGTCGTTTGTCGTTACCCATTCCACTGTTGTGGAATGGGTTAACCTAGTGATGGTTAGGGCTTGGCACTTGGTTCTATGAACATCCTTACTGTACCTACAGAGATATAGTGTTGTTTCTCTTTCTTCTGACAAATGTACTTATTGTAAGACGCTATTGATAAAAGCATCTGAAAAAGGCCCTGAATGTAAAAATGGAACAAACAGTATAAAGCATAAAGGGGCCAAGTGTTATTACCTCACAGTACTTCATAGTACTTTACAGTACTGAACAATACTTCACATCATGTACAGTACTTTACGGTACTTTACATTACTTTATGGACCTTTTCAGTACTCTACTGTACTTTACAGTACTCCACAATAATGTACAGTACTTCACCATAATGTACAGTACTTTACAGTACTTCACCATAATGTACAGTACTTACCATAATGTACAGTACTTACAATAATGTACAGTACTTCACCATAATGTACAGTACTTCACCATAATGTACAGTACTTCACCATAATGTACAGTACTTTACCATAATGTACAGTACTTCACCATAATGTACAGTACTTTACAGTACTTCACCATAATGTACATTACTTTACAGTACTTTACAGTACTTCACCATAATGTACAGTACTTTACAGTACTTCGCCATAATGTACAGTACTTTACCATAATGTACAGTACTTCACCATAATGTACAGTACTTTACAGTACTTCACCATAATGTACAGTACTTCACCATAATGTACAGTACTTTACAGTACTTCACCATAATGTACAGTACTTCACCATAATGTACAGTACTTTACAGTACTTCGCCATAATGTACAGTACTTTACCATAATGTACAGTACTTCACCATAATGTACAGTACTTTACAGTACTTCACCATAATGTACAGTACTTACCATAATGTACAGTACTTCACCATAATGTACAGTACTTTACAGTACTTCACCATAATGTACAGTACTTCACCATAATGTACAGTACTTTACAGTACTTTACACTACTTTACCATAATGTACAGTACTTACAATAATGTACAGTACTTCACCATAATGTACAGGACTTTACAGTACTTCACCATAATGTACAGTACTTTACAGTACTTTACACTACTTTACCATAATGTACAGTACTTACAGTACTTCACCATAATGTACAGTACTTTACAGTACTTCGCCATAATGTACAGTACTTTACCATAATGTACAGTACTTCACCATAATGTACAGTACTTCACCATAATGTACAGTACTTTACAGTACTTTACAGTACTCCACAATACTGTACAGTACTTCACCATAATGTACAGTACTTTACCATAATGTACAGTACTTTACCATAATGTACAGTACTTCACCATAATGTACAGTACTTTACAGTACTTCACCATAATGTACAGTACTTCACCATAATGTACAGTACTTCACCATAATGTACAGTACTTTACCATAATGTACAGTACTTTACAGTACTTCACCATAATGTACAGTACTTTACCATAATGTACAGTACTTCACCATAATGTACAGTACTTTACCATAATGTACAGTACTTTACAGTACTTCACCATAATGTACAGTACTTTACCATAATGTACAGTACTTCACCATAATGTACAGTACTTTACAGTACTTCACCATAATGTACAGTACTTCACCATAATGTACAGTACTTTACAGTACTTCACCATAATGTACAGTACTTCACCATAATGTACATTACTTTACAGTACTTTACAGTACTTTACCATAATGTACAGTACTTCACCATAATGTACAGTACTTTACAGTACTTCACCATAATGTACAGTACTTTACCATAATGTACAGTACTTTACCATAATGTACAGTACTTTACCATAATGTACAGTACTTCACCATAATGTACAGTACTTTACAGTACTTTACACTACTTCCCGTACCTGAACACCAGGATGATGCAGGTGATGAAGAAGGCGGTCCCGATGGTGAAGAAGTAGGCGAGGGGCATGCTGTAGGAGAGGCCCTGCCTGGCGCAGTCCAGCCCCCTCCACCCGCCCGGCGAGGGGGCGGAGCCGTTGTTGTCGCAGTCCCGGTTCAGGGTGGTGTCGCTATAGTAACCGTAGTACAACACAGAGTCCGAGAAGTAGCCCTAGGAGGAGGAGCTCGGGTGAGAGGGGAGGAGCCTACATGGTGCACACACATCTGTTTCACATTAATGGGGGCGGCTTGGTTCAGGAGGCAGAGCGGGACGACTGGTAACCAGAAGGTTCCTGGTTCGATCCCCGGCTCCTCCTAGCTGAGTGTGGAGGTGTCCCTGAGCGAGACGCCTCCCCCTGACTGCTGCTGACCAGCTGGCTGTCGCCCTGCGGGGCTGACTCCGCCGTCGGGGGGGAATGTGTGCGTGGATGGCTGCGAAGTCTTTGGATAGAAGCGTCAGCCTAATGCCCTGAATTTAAATCTAAAACTAATCAGTATTGCTGCTGATCTTCCTCGCGGAACGCCTTAAAGTCGAGTGTGGCCTCTGCTTGTTCAATGCCTGGGCTCTGCTTCTGGGTTGAGGCCAGCATGCTGATATGATAGAAAGGTTACAAAGATGTGTTTGTGTGTCCTCTGTCAACCAGTCCCCATGCAGCCAGGCTACCAACACCCCACTGGCCGTGCTGTCGGACAGACAGACCGGTGTGGTCAGACAGACGGGTCTGTGTTGGTGTCTTACCCCTCCGGTGAGCAGCTCCAGCCCAGAGAAGCTGGCGGGTCCCTGGGGCAGCTGGGGCGCCGGGGGCGGGTGCACGGCCTGGGGCGGGTGCACAGCCTGGGGCAGCACCAGGAACAGACCGGTCACCAGGAACAGGAAGAGGTTGAAGAACAGCAGCGTCTTCAGGAACAGGAAGTAGGAGAGCACGCCGGTGCCGAAGCGCCCGCCCACCCTCTTCAGCGCCACCTGCCACAGCTGGAGGGAGTGCAGGAACGAGAACCAGCTGTACCAAAGCTGCCTGGCCGCCTGGGGGAGGGCGGGAGGGGGAGGGAGGGGGTGGGAGGGAGCGGGAGGGGGGGAGGGGGAGGGGGCGGGGAGGGAGGGGGGGGTGCACAATAGAGATAGCTAGGATAAGAGGCTACAGAGGTTAAGTACTGTTTTTAAGTGCCAGGACGGACGACACACGCTAAGGATCAACATGACAACACAGGATCTTGTGTAAAGAAAGAAGAAACCGCGTCGAGGCGTGTTCCCTACTTCCTCATTAGAGCAGCGTCTCGCTGCCTGTCTGGGCGCATTCTGCAGCCAAACCTCGAGCCAATCAGAGGATGCGGTGAACTACCCATCAGTCTCTGAGCACCACGAGCTAACGTAACTCTGAGCCAACAAACCCAGGACAGGAACTTACACCAAAAATACAGACAACACATTCTAACATTCCTGCAGTATCTATCTATCAATCTATCAATCTATCAATCTATCAATCTCTATCTATCAATCTCTATCTATCAATCTCTATATCTATCTATCTATCTATCTATCTATCTATCTATCTATCTATCTATCTATCTATCTATCTATCTATCTCTATCTATCTATCTATACCAGTGGCGGCTGGTGGTTTTTAAAGTGAGGGAGGAAGGACTGCGCGCTTGGTTGCCATTGGCCGGCTTGCACTGTTGGTGTATGGTGGCATAAGAATGTGAGACTCAAGTTGTTTCAGGGTGTTTTGGTGAACTACAAAATAGCAGGGAGGGAGTTATGTGAACAAAATGTATACAAAGCCACCAGTGGCATCACTGTAATTTGAGAAGGAAAGGATGCAAAGCATATTAGTCAAATCAGGCCTACTATTGATTTGTAAAAGTAAATCAAAAATCTGGGCCTATTATTGGGCCTATTTTTGCCCTCACTGACTGAAGTTATTTAGCTATGTTTATTTTCAGTTACAATTGCTTGTAATGCTACCAGTAAGTCATGCGTACCTAGCAAACCATGGAGCACTCACAACACTGACGTTGCCATTACTTCTGGTGACCTTGATTTAGGAAGTGGTCTACCTCTTTCTTTGGTCGCTAACTTAGCACTGTAACTGAATGAATGGAATGCTTTTTGTAATAAGACGTTAACAATGTCATCCGTTTCCAATGTTTCCATTGTGCATTTAGGATCTCGCTATCGCAGATTTCACCTGCTCTGCGTCATTCAGACTGAACACGGCCGCGGCAATGCAGACCGGGTTTGCTATCGACAGCGTAGCCAGATTGGGCAGATTTCCCGCCCAATGATGATCTTTCCAGCCTAACATGGTTAGAAGTAGCCCAATTGGGTGGGAAATCTGACCAATCTGGCAACACTGCTCAACATCCAGGGATCCTGCTTATTGGTTCATAGCGCAGACGGATAGATTTTTGCGCGAATCAGACCCCTTAAGGTCCCACCCACTCAGGGGAGGATTTTCCTCCTCTCTCCCATTGAAACCCATGTTATCCACCGGCCGCCAGTACTTTCGGGAAAATGAATGGGAGTGGACGGTGGCAAAGGGAGGACGTTCTTCCCTGAAGTAATTGTCAATAGGCGATAGGGGGTGCTAATGTCCCTTTACCCAGGGAAACGAACATTATATATTCAAAGGCAATAAAGTAGTCATATTTAAGGGCATTAATTCATTACAATAGTCTGGGCAATCTACATTTTTTATTCTCAACAATGTTAGGGAGGATCTTCCTCCCTCTCCTCAATGGAGAAGCCTCCACTGAATGTACTGTATGTATGTATGTATGTATGTATGTATGTATGTATGTATGTATGCATATACATATATATCTGCATAAAAATATTATATTTTTATAAATACATATATATATTTTGATATATATCTTTTTATATCTATATTTTCTTTATATATATATATATATACAGTATATATGTTAACCATATATATATATATTATATATACATATTAGATGTATAATGTGTGTAACTAGTGGAGGTCAGAGTGGACTCACGACGATGACATAAAACTTGAGCTGACTGTAACACGGGATCTGACCACTGGGAAGGGAGGGGGTCTTCTGCAGAACCAGACTCCTGAGAGAGAGAGAGAGAGAGAGAGAGAGAGAGAGAGAGAGAGAGAGAGAGAGAGAGAGAGAGAGACAGAGAGAGAGAGGCAGAGAGAGAGAGAGACAGAGAGAGAGAGGCAGAGAGAGAGAGAGACAGAGAGAGAGACGGAGAGAGAGAGAGACAGAGACGGAGAGAGAGAGAGACAGAGACGGAGAGAGAGACGGAGAGAGAGAGAGAGAGAGAGACGGAGAGAGAGAGAGAGAGAGAGAGAGAGAGAGAGAGAGAGAGAGAGAGAGAGAGAGAGAGAGAGAGAGAGAGAGAGAGAGAGAGAGAGAGAGAGAGAGAGAGAGAGAGAGAGAGAGAGACAAATATTAAACATAGAACAACGATATGTGGTGTTTGGTGGCCGAGAGGAGAGGAGAGAGTAGCCCACCTGAGCTGTCTCTTGTCGGCCATGCTGAGGGGCATGGCCCGCAGCATCCGGACGCGGTCGCTCACAGACAGCTTCTGGAGGTTAGACACCAGGGCCTGCCTCCTGACTGCACACACACACACACACACACACACACACACACACACACACACACACACACACACACACACACACACACACACACACACACACACACACACACACACACACACACACACACACACACACACACACATTAGTACTAGTTCTAGTAAGGAGCTCATTATGAGGGTGCCCAGTGTGGTGGGGCTCACCGCTGTCCGCCCGGCTGTCCGTCTCGCTGAAGTCCGACTCCACCCTGTACCCCCGGAGGCTGGGCCGGGAGGAGTGGGGCAGGTCCCGGAGCGACGGCCGGCTCCGCCGTCGCATGCGGAGCTGGAGGGTCCGGTTATAGTACTGGGAGAGGATGGCCCCCCTGTTACGGCCTGCACACACACACACACACACACACACACACACACACACACACACACACACACACACACACACACACACACACACACACACACACACACACACACACACACACACACGGACATATAGCATTGTATATGATAGTATATATACTGTATAGTACATCCATATAGTATCGTATATATATATGATGGTATACATACGATGGTATACATATGATGGTATACATACGATGGTATACATACGATGGTATATATAGCTCAGTGTCATGGAGGGGGGGCGACTGACCGATGGTGCGGCTGGGCATGGAGTCCAGGATCTTCAGGGTGGCGGAGGACCACCTCTCCCCCATCATGGGACTCATCTGGCCCCCCTCCCCGTCCCGGGGGGGGGCCCGGCGCCTCGCCCCCTGGTCAGGGGAGAGGCCGCTCACGTAGTCTGGGACCAAACAGCCAAGAGCGGTTGTTATTGTTACATTTTGTCATGACTCTAAGCTGTGGCACACACAGATACACACAGGGCGGGAGGGGGAGGGAGGGGGAGGGAGGGGGAGGGAGGGGGAGGGAGGGGGCGGGAGGGGGAGTGAGGGGGAGGGAGGGGGAGGGAGGGGGAGGGAGGGGGCGGGAGGGGGAGGGAGGGGGAGGGAGGGGGCGGGGGCAGACGCTGTTACCAGAGCCACTCACAATAGGAGGTCAGGAGACAGAGAAACAACACTACCTCTGTGGGTACAGTAAGGATGTTCATAGAACCAAGCGCCAAGCACTAACCATCACTAGGTTAACCCATTCTCTGTGCACAATAGAGATAGCTAGGATAAGAGGCTACAGAGGTTAAGTACTGTTTTTAAGTGCCAGGACGGACGACACACGCTAAGGATCAACA
This sequence comes from Gadus chalcogrammus, assembly GCF_026213295.1. Taxonomy (NCBI): domain Eukaryota; kingdom Metazoa; phylum Chordata; class Actinopteri; order Gadiformes; family Gadidae; genus Gadus; species Gadus chalcogrammus. The sequence goes on along the minus strand of NC_079414.1, from coordinate 27,978,794 downwards.
TGACAACACAGGATCTTGTGTAAAGAAAGAAGAAACCGCGTCGAGGCGTGTTCCCTACTTCCTCATTAGAGCAGCGTCTCGCTGCCTGTCTGGGCGCATTCTGCAGCCAAACCTCGAGCCAATCAGAGGATGCGGTGAACTACCCATCAGTCTCTGAGCACCACGAGCTAACGTAACTCTGAGCACCACGAGCTAACGTAACTCTGAGACAACAAACCCAGATACACACACACAGACACACACACAGGTACACACACACACAGATACACACACACACACACACACACAGGTACACACACACACAGACACACACACACGGCACCTCGGCCCTCCTCGTCCAGCTCCCTCTGCAGCTCCTGCAGCTCCAGCCCCGGCTCGTAGCCCGGGTCCCTCTCGTAGCCCGGGTCCCTCTCGTAGCCCGGGTCCCTCTCGTAGCCCGGGTCCCTCTCGTAGCCCGGGTCCCTCTCGTAGCCCGGGTCCCTCTCGTCCTGGGTCTGCTCCGCTATCAGCTGGCTGAACGAGTCGTGGACGCCCGCCTCGTCCGCCGGGCTCCTGGCAGGAGCAGAGGGACAGGGGAATGGAACGGGCTCACCGTTACCTGGTGGAGGATCATCTTGACCTGGTGGAGGATCACCTTGACCTGGTGGAGGATCACCTTGACCTGGTGGAGGATCACCTTGACCTGGTGGATGATCACCTTTACCTGGTGGATGATCACCTTTACCTGGTGGATGATCGCCTTCACCTGGTGGATGATCGCCTTCACCTGGTGGAGGATCGCCTTCACCTGGTGGAGGATCGCCTTTACCTGGCGGAGGATCATATTGACCTGGCGGATGATCACCTTTACCTGGCGGATGATCACCTTTACCTGGCGGATGATCACCTTTACCTGGCGGATGATCACCTTTACCTGGCGGATGATCACCTTTACCTGGTGGATAATCACCTTTACCTGGTGGATGATCATCTTTACCTGGTGGATGATCACCTTTACCTGGTGGATGATCACTTTTACCTGGTGGATGATCACCTTTACCTGGTGGATGATCACCTTTACCTGGTGGATGATCACCTTTACCTGGTGGATGATCACCTTTACCTGGTGGATGATCACCTTTACCTGGTGGATAATCACCTTTACCTGGTGGATAATCACCTTCACCTGGTGGATAATCACCTTCACCTGGTGGATAATCACCTTCACCTGGTGGATGATCACCTTCACCTGGTGGATGATCACCTTCACCTGGTGGATGATCACCTTTACCTGGTGGATGATCACCTTCACCTGGTGGATGATCACCTTCACCTGGTGGATGATCACCTTCACCTGGTGGATGATCACCTTCACCTGGTGGATGATCACCTTTACCTGGTGGATAATCACCTTTACCTGGTGGATAATCACTTTTACCTGGTGGATGATCACCTTCACCTGGTGGATGATCACCTTTACCTGGTGGATGATCACCTTTACCTGGTGGTTAGATGTTATTCCAGGGAGAAGGTCCAAAAGCCTTAAAGGCCTTTTCCCAGTTCTGTCCGTGCTCCAGCATTAGTCATGAGGACACTTACTATCATCTGCTTAGAGATGAAAAGCTTTCTGTCCAAAGCTATTAATAGATGAAGTAAATAAAGGCGGCCCAAGCGATCCCTAACCCTGGGGGGTTCCCTACGCACTGGGGGGGGGGGGGCTCCCTACGCACTGGGGGGGGCTCCCTAGGCACTGGGGGGGGTCTCCCTACGCACTGGGGGGGGGGCTCCCTACGCACGGTATGAATGCGAAGTGAAACCATCCATTTCTTTATCCAGTGCTCCTATGATGTCATTTCAAACGTTCAGCAGCTGCCGTGCTATAATTTGTTAGGAACCCTAATTGTTGTACATTTAATATTTGATGAGTATGGACATCATCTTTAACCTGCTCACTGACGAGGGATTCCAGCACTTTTGATAACACTGAGAGGTTTGAGAGTAGTCTATAAATATTTAAAATGGTTGGATCCCCTCCATTTAGTAGGCGTCGAACATAAGCAGCCTTCCAGATCTCAGGTATTTTGTTTTTTGGCAATGAGTCTGCTGCTTATTTTAAAAACCTTGGTTCCAAGTGATCCGGATCAGACGGTTTTCTAGGGATCAATTGCTTTAAGGCTTTGTGAACCTCAGCAGCTTTAAAAGGTGTATGATTAGAAGTGTTGTGTACATCACTAGCATTGTTACTCAAATGTACAGATATCACAGCAGAATGTGTGGAAGATTTGAACAGGAACCCAGAAGAAATAAAATGTTAATTGAAACAGTTTACCATTTCAACCTTATCATGAACAGCAATGGAGTCTTGGACAATACAAAGATGGTAATTCATAAGAGATTTTAGAAGCAGATAATGATTGAATTGCTTTCCAGAATTACCTTGATTATTCAAATTTTCGTCAGAGAAAGTTAGATAAAACTCAGATTTGGCTTTTCTGAAAAGAGAAGTACATTTGTTTCTTAGCTGCCGAAAGAGGAGGCAGTCAGCCTCAGTGCCTGACCTTCTTGCCTTTGCCCAGGCCTCATTGCGCTCATGAAGCACGCCGGGCAGCTCAGCTGTGAACCAGGGGCTATCCCGACCCTTAATTCTAAACTTCCGCATAGGAGCATGTTTGTTTATTTCATGAAAGGTATCATGGAAGAATTACCAAGCCATTTCAACATCATCAATAAGGCAATTCTGGTCCAGTCGAATAGATATACGCCATATAGAAAACCCTGCTCAACAAACATCTTCAAATTACGCCTTTCTACAAAACGAGCTTTACACTTAACAATCTTGGTGTCTCTTATTGCTAATATCACACAGTGATCACTTACATTATTTGGGAAAACACCTGTAGCAGAGTACTTAAAAGGGAAATTCAAAATTAGATCAATAAGTGATGACATTTTGAGTTTGGTCTTTATTTGGTAATTATTTGTGTTAAATTTAAAGAATCACACTGTGCTTTAAATGCATCTGACACAGGCGTCAACCAATCCCAGTTAAGATCACCAACCACAACAATTTCATTATACTGCAATTGTGACAGACTTTTCACCAGTGTGGACATTGAGTTACCTATTGCAGGTGGAGGCCTATAACAACCAACTATCATGATATGACTGTCTTTCAAAACTTCTAAATTTAAGGCCAGAAGCTCGAATTGTTTACTGAAGCATTCAGTGAGCTTTAAATAAGCATTCAACTTTTTCTTGGTGTAAATAGCAACACCTCTGCTCTTATTAGGACAGTTAGCAGTCGTATGATACCTAGGCCTGACCTACATTTAAAGTCTGCAGGTGTGTCCCATGGTTTAGGCATATCAGGGCGAGGATTAGGGAGCTTCACATCCGTTTACAATCTGGAAATATATGTTAGTAATTTATTATTTCTAACATATATTTGTTATAATTTCTAAATTAAATGTCCTTATACGTTCGCTATTATGCTATCAAATCAGATGGGTCGAGTCCCTTGATGTAATATTCACATTTTTGGGTTAGGGTTACCAATTCTCTACATTAATTATATTTACATTAGATATTATAGATTTATAATGTTTCTGATCAGAAATGTGTAGAAAGAAACGTCAGACCAATCAGAGGCCAAATGGAGTGGTGACTGGGCCAATCCCAGTCCACCATGGTGACTGGGTTAATCCCAGTCCTCTATGGTGACTGGGTTAATCCCAGTCCTCTATGGTGACTGGGTTAATCCCAGTCCACCATGGTGACTGGGTTAATCCCAGTCCTCTATGGTGACTGGGTTAATCCCAGTCCACTATGGTGACTGGGCCAATCCCAGTCCTCTAAAGTGACAGGGTTAATCCCAGTCCTCTATGGTGACTGGGCCAATCCCAGTCCTCTAAAGTGACAGGGTTAATCCCAGTCCTCTATGGTGACTGGGCCAATCCCAGTCCTCTATGGTGACTGGGTTAATCCCAGTCCTCTATGGTGACTGGGCCAATCCCAGTCCACTAAAGTGACTGGGCCAATCCCAGTCCTCTATGGTGACTGGGCCAATCCCAGTCCACTATGGTGACTGGGCCAATCCCAGTCCTCTATGGTGACTGGGTTAATCCCAGTCCACCATGGTGACTGGGTTAATCCCAGTCCTCTATGGTGACTGGGCCAATCCCAGTCCACTATGGTGACTGGGCCAATCCCAGTCCTCTATGGTGACTGGGCCAATCCCAGTCCACCATGGTGACTGGGTTAATCCCAGTCCTCTATGGTGACTGGGTTAATCCCAGTCCTCTAAGGTGACTGGGTTAATCCCAGTCCACCATGGTGACTGGGTTAATCCCAGTCCACCATGGTGACTGGGTTAATCCCAGTCCTCTAAGGTGACTGGGTTAATCCCAGTCCTCTATGGTGACTCTGGTCCAGTTAGCCGTGTCTTCAGACCAGTCCAGGCCCAGTTCACCATAACCATTCAGGGGTCATTGTCTGTTACCATCGCGGCCCCTTCTTAATCTGATGGAAGAAGCTGCTGTAGGAACAGACACCGTGTCCAGAATCATCCTCACTCGTTGTTTGGGATCCAAACATAAAGACGTACAGAGTGTTCCCCGGGTAAGGACCTGTCCATGAACACGATGGAGGCAGAGCAACAAGAGTTCTATCTCCAGAAGAAGACATCTCTCAGATCACTCTGGGAGCTTCACACCCGTATTCAATCTGGAAAACCTCAAAGTACTCTTCATCATCAGAGCACATTAGTGCCTCCCTTCCCCATTAACTTATCCTTTACCACATCCACTACACCATCAGGTCCATGGATCCTCAACTAGAGTACAGCCCCACAGGGAGAGAGGGCGAGAGACAAACAACAATTACAACACACACACACACACACACACACACACACACACACACACTACTCACTCCAATCCAACCTCCGGGTCTTGTGGGCTCTGGTCAAAACCCACATGTCTCGCCATTCTCCGACACTGCCTTCGCCTGCTCTCTGTCTGTCACAACACGTCTGGGCCTCTCGACCAATCAGAGAGGGTCACACCCTCATCGACTCATAGCTGCGCAGATCACCTGTGCACATACCTGGGTGAGAGAGAGAGAGAACGTCAGCAGCAATACACTCAATTCTGATCCTGTCGAAACCTGTTGGAGAGATAGGCCCCAGAGGAGTGTGTCAGCCCTCATGTTCACTCTCCACTGCACCCGCTCTGCTGGTGAGCTGACCTCACCTCACTTCAACAGTTCCCCACAACCGAGGCTCAAGACACAACAACATCCGGTTTTATTACAAAGAACACTTGGGAAGTCAACATCGATACGAACAGGAAGTCTGTTAAGAGGAACGCTTGAGCGGTGTCCACAGGTCCCTCAGAGGGGAGGAGAACAAGACATCACAGGCCCCTGGGCAGAGGGCTGAGGGCCGAGGCCCCTGGGGCAGAGGGACGGGCCCCGAGGCCCCTGGGGCAGAGGGACGGGCCCCTGGGGCAGAGGGACGGGCCCCTGGGCAGAGGGACAGGCCCCGAGGCCCCTGGGCAGAGGGACGGGCCCCGAGGCAGAGGGACGGGCCCCTCTGACCCTGGGGCTGTAGGGACGGGCCCCGGGGCCCCTGGGGCTGTAGGGACGGGCCCCGGGGCCCCTGGGGCTGTAGGGGCGGGCCCCGGGGCCGAGGGACGGGCCCCTCTGACCCTGGGGCAGAGGGACGGGCCCCGGGGCCCCTGGGGCTGTAGGGACGGGCCCCGAGGCCCCTGGGCAGAGGGACGGGCCCCTCTGTCCCTGGGGCAGAGGGACGGGCCCCGAGGCCCCTGGGCAGAGGGACGGGCCCTGAGGCCCCTGGGGCTGTAGGGACGGGCCCCGGGGCCCCTGGGGCTGTAGGGACAAGGCCACGAGGCCCCTGGGGCTGTAGGGACGGGCCACGAGGCCCTTGGGCAGAGGGACGGGCCCCGAGGCCCCTGGGGCTGTAGGGACAGGCCCCGGGGCCCCTGGGGCTGTAGGGACGGGCCCCTGGGGCTGTAGGGACGGGCCCCGGGGCCCCTGGGGCTGTAGGGACGGGCCCCGGGGCCCCTGGGGCTGTAGGGACGGGCCACGAGGCCCCTGGGGCTGTAGGGACGGGCCACGAGGCCCCTGGGGCTGTAGGGACGGGCCGATAACAAAAGGCCGGCTGAGACTCCAAACAGTGGAGTTATGTCATCGCTCACAAGCCGCCTTTTGTCCTGCTGATGTCGGCCGCTCCGAGACACGGGACAGGACTCAGTGAATACCAACGCAGCCACACTCAGTCAGTGGTCTGATACTGTACTCAGGGTCGTAATGGGGCCAGGCGCCCCATGAATGCATTCAGGTTCAATCAGAGACACACGTGTCTTGCTGCGTTTCAGAGGACGTCATGAAGGACAATGGAAACCATGCTCTGTGTCTAAAGACTCTCAAACCCTCTGCACCAATAAACCACAACGCCCAGCCGCCGGTCACCTCTGACACACATACACAACGCCCACACAAACACAACGCACACACATGCTTTCTGCCCTCTGTTAGTGGTCGTACAAGCCCCGCAGAGCAACAGAAAGCTTCGAAAATTTATTTTTAGAATGTGGAATTAGAGGAGATCAATGAAGCAGAAAACAAAGACAATCCCCTCCTGCCTGCGGCCCAGTAGAACCCTGTTCCACCCCGGGCCAATAGGACCCACGTCCAGCTCACAGCAGAGGCGTTTCCATGTTCCACTGTTGTTGTTGCTGTAACACAGCTGTCAAACCGTTCTCACGGTTCGTCTGACGGGGAACGATAGCATGAAGCCTAATCCTGTCGGATCATGTGGAACTGAAAGTTACTTTTTGTGCGTGTGTTTGTGTATATTGTTAGCGCTTATTAAAAAGAATGTGCTAAAAGTCGTAAATGTGTGTGTGTGTGTGTGTGTGTGTGTGTGTGTGTGTGTGTGTGTGTGTGTGTGTGTGTGTGTGTGTGTGTGCCCAGCAGGAACTAGCACCAGCTGTGGATCTCAGCCCACATTAAGTGATTCCAGCTGTTACCCTCTCGGTGCTGAACACCCCTGTGTTGTAAACAGTATTGAATCATCTGTCACTCATGTGTTCAGCAGGGAACTGACCTCATGTCAGTCATGACTGTGACCGGCCCAAGACAGGCATCCTATTCTCTGGGAGATAGCACCAGCATTGAGTCACATCCTCATAGAACTGATGGGTGCGGCTCTGTGTGTGTGTGTGTGTGTGTGTGTGTGTGTGTGTGTGTGTGTGTGTGTGTGTGTGTGTGTGTTTACTTTAAACAGGTGGTGACAGGAAAACCAACCCAATGTGAGAAAGGGTCGGAGGTCACTGCTGACTGTAACACACTATGGTTCCCCAGAGGGTATAAACAGGAAGTACTGAACTACTGCGTCTAGATCTATAGAAACAACAGGAACAATAGTACCGCAGAATGGAAAGGAGTACTGAAAAGCACATTTATAAACACCATCCCAAGTACGGTTAATCAATCAAAGATGTAAATCTGATTCTAAAGAACGGAGAGGGAGACAGAGAGGGAGAGAGAGAGAGAGAGAGAGAGAGAGAGAGAGAGAGAGAGAGAGAGAGAGAGAGAGAGAGAGAGAGAGAGAGAGAGAGAGAGAGAGAGACAGAGACAGAGAGAGAGAGAGACAGAGAGAGAGGCAGAGAGGCAGAGAGGGGCCATTGCCCCTCCCTGTCATACTTCAGCGACTGAGTATTCCCCCAGAACAACCGTTTTGCAGGCTACAGCAGAGCCAGATCCGTCCATTTGTTGTTTATGGGGACGGGTTGAACCCTTTGAGGGCTTTGTGGAACAAAGCGGACTGGGTTCCGAGTGTTGTCATGGAGCTGCTGGGAGAGTCGCACCTCTCCCGACGGTCAGACGGAGTTTAGAAACCGGCTGTTACAGCGGGAACCAACAGACCGGACTAACCGATCGATATCAATTTAAATAGACTGACTATAGGCCTGCTATGTAACGCCAACTGGGTTGTTGGATTGTGGACTGGGATTAACCCAGTCCACATTGAGGACTGGTTGCAGGTTCTATTCCTCAGCAAGCTAGTGTGTTGATGTTGATGTTGGTGTTGATTGTTAAGTTGATCTTCTGCAGCTCTGATGCAGAATCAGAGTCGGCTACTTTTGCAACACACGGAGGAATGCACGAACCGACCATCGTTTAAAAGCATTAACTTACACCGCATAGTGCGACTTAATGGCTGCATGGGACTCAATGCATCACTTCGCAAAGGAAGATAGACTTTCTGATGATAAGGAAGTACTGTGCAGAATTGTATTTTTAAAAGTCATAACCAGCGATGCGATCTTATTGCAAAGAAAGAAAAATGTAATGAAATGTAGTTATTGTAAGGTGCTTTGCGTAAATTTGTAAATTTAACGTGAAATATGAATGTAAAACGTTTGCCGAACCGGGTCAAAGTCCGCAACAACCGTAACGATAACTTTAACCATAAACCATCTAAATTCATTATCTGATCAGGCTGGAACTAAATGTTTGAAAATCTACGAAGATTAAAAAACACATTCGATTTGCACGAAACAACTGTTGAAGTAGACTTTAAACAGTTGGTAAACTCACCTCTGTCGCTCTCCTCGTTACTCCACAAGCTGCCAAACCTGATCCGAGACCTACTGGGAGGAGCCATCTCTAAAGAGGGAGGGGTCATGCACATTTACATTTACATTTAGGGCATTTAGCAGAATCTTTTATCCAAAGCGACTTACAATATGTCATCATAAGCAACCCATTTGTCATAAGAAGTGCATCAATATATCGCTGTCGGTACAGAAAGGTTGTTCATAGAACCAAGTGCAAGTACAACAATCGCTAGGCTAACCAA
>NC_079414.1:27954931-27964931 GCF_026213295.1 Gadus chalcogrammus | reverse complement strand
GGATGGTGTTGTGTTACTGACGGTGGTGTGTGTCTGTCAGGATGGTGTTGTGTTACTGACGGAGGTGTGTGTCTGTCAGGATGGTGTTGTGTTACTGACGGTGGTGTGTGTCTGTCAGGATGGTGTTGTGTTACTGACGGAGGTGTGTGTCTGTCAGGATGGTGTTGTGTTACTTACGGAGGTGTGTGTCTGTCAGGATGGTGTTGTGTTACTGACGGAGGTGTGTGTCTGTCAGGATGGTGTTGTGTTACTGACGGTGGTGTGTGTCTGTCAGGATGGTGTTGTGTTACTGACGGAGGTGTGTGTCTGTCAGGATGGTGTTGTGTTACTGACGGAGGTGTGTGTCTGTCAGGATGGTGTTGTGTTACTGACGGAGGTGTGTGTCTGTCAGGATGGTGTTGTGTTACTGACGGTGGTGTGTGTCTGTCAGGATGGTGTTGTGTTACTGACGGAGGTGTGTGTCTGTCAGGATGGTGTTGTGTTACTGACGGAGGTGTGTGTCTGTCAGGATGGTGTTGTGTTACTGACGGAGGTGTGTGTCTGTCAGGATGGTGTTGTGTTACTGACGGAGGTGTGTGTCTGTCAGGATGGTGTTGTGTTACTGACGGTGGTGTGTGTCTGTCAGGATGGTGTTGTGTTACTGACGGAGGTGTGTGTCTGTCAGGATGGTGTTGTGTTACTGACGGAGGTGTGTGTCTGTCAGGATGAGGTTGTGTTACTGACGGAGGTGTGTGTCTGTCAGGATGGTGTTGTGTTACTGACGGAGGTGTGTGTCTGTCAGGATGGTGTTGTGTTACTGACGGAGGTGTGTGTCTGTCAGGATGGTGTTGTGTTACTGACGGAGGTGTGCGTCTGTCAGGATGGTGTTGTGTTACTGACGGAGGTGTGCGTCTGTCAGGATGGTGTTGTGTTACTGACGGAGGTGTGTGTCTGTCAGGATGGTGTTGTGTTACTGACGGAGGTGTGTGTCTGTCAGGATGGTGTTGTGTTACTGACGGAGGTGTGTGTCTGTCAGGATGGTGTTGTGTTACTGACGGAGGTGTGCGTCTGTCAGGATGGTGTTGTGTTACTGACGGAGGTGTGCGTCTGTCAGGATGGTGTTGTGTTACTGACGGAGGTGTGTGTCTGTCAGGATGGTGTTGTGTTACTGACGGAGGTGTGCGTCTGTCAGGATGGTGTTGTGTTACTGACGGAGGTGTGCGTCTGTCAGGATGGTGTTGTGTTACTGACGGAGGTGTGTGTCTGTCAGGATGGTGTTGTGTTACTGACGGAGGTGTGCGTTTGTCAGGATGGTGTTGTGTTACTGACGGAGGTGTGTGTCTGTCAGGATGGTGTTGTGTTACTGACGGAGGTGTGTGTCTGTCAGGATGGTGTTGTGTTACTGACGGTGGTGTGTGTCTGTCAGGATGGTGTTGTGTTACTGACGGAGGTGTGTGTCTGTCAGGATGGTGTTGTGTTACTGACGGAGGTGTGTGTCTGTCAGGATGGTGTTGTGTTACTGACGGAGGTGTGTGTCTGTCAGGATGGTGTTGTGTTAGTGACGGAGGTGTGTGTCTGTCAGGATGGTGTTGTGTTACTGACGGAGGTGTGCGTCTGTCAGGATGGTGTTGTGTTACTGACGGAGGTGTGCGTCTGTCAGGATGGTGTTGTGTTACTGACGGAGGTGTGCGTCTGTCAGGATGGTGTTGTGTTACTGACGGAGGTGTGTGTCTGTCAGGATGGTGTTGTGTTACTGACGGAGGTGTGCGTCTGTCAGGATGGTGTTGTGTTACTGACGGAGGTGTGTGTCTGTCAGGATGGTGTTGTGTTACTGACGGAGGTGTGTGTCTGTCAGGATGGTGTTGTGTTACTGACGGAGGTGTGCGTCTGTCAGGATGGTGTTGTGTTACTGACGGAGGTGTGTGTCTGTCAGGATGGTGTTGTGTTACTGACGGAGGTGTGCGTCTGTCAGGATGGTGTTGTGTTACTGACGGAGGTGTGCGTCTGTCAGGATGGTGTTGTGTTACTGACGGAGGTGTGTGTCTGTCAGGATGGTGTTGTGTTACTGACGGAGGTGTGTGTCTGTCAGGATGGTGTTGTGTTACTGACGGTGGTGTGTGTCTGTCAGGATGGTGTTGTGTTACTGACGGAGGTGTGTGTCTGTCAGGATGGTGTTGTGTTACTGACGGAGGTGTGCGTCTGTCAGGATGGTGTTGTGTTACTGACGGAGGTGTGCGTCTGTCAGGATGGTGTTGTGTTACTGACGGAGGTGTGTGTCTGTCAGGATGGTGTTGTGTTACTGACGGAGGTGTGTGTCTGTCAGGATGGTGTTGTGTTACTGACGGAGGTGTGCGTCTGTCAGGATGGTGTTGTGTTACTGACGGAGGTGTGCGTCTGTCAGGATGGTGTTGTGTTACTGACGGAGGTGTGTGTCTGTCAGGATGGTGTTGTGTTACTGACGGAGGTGTGTGTCTGTCAGGATGGTGTTGTGTTACTGACGGAGGTGTGCGTCTGTCAGGATGGTGTTGTGTTACTGACGGAGGTGTGCGTCTGTCAGGATGGTGTTGTGTTACTGACGGAGGTGTGTGTCTGTCAGGATGGTGTTGTGTTACTGACGGAGGTGTGTGTCTGTCAGGATGGTGTTGTGTTACTGACGGTGGTGTGTGTCTGTCAGGATGGTGTTGTGTTACTGACGGAGGTGTGTGTCTGTCAGGATGGTGTTGTGTTACTGACGGAGGTGTGTGTCTGTCAGGATGGTGTTGTGTTACTGACGGAGGTGTGTGTCTGTCAGGATGGTGTTGTGTTACTGACGGAGGTGTGTGTCTGTCAGGATGGTGTTGTGTTACTGACGGAGGTGTGTGTCTGTCAGGATGGTGTTGTGTTACTGACGGAGGTGTGTGTCTGTCAGGATGGTGTTGTGTTACTGACGGAGGTGTGCGTCTGTCAGGATGGTGTTGTGTTACTGACGGAGGTGTGTGTCTGTCAGGATGGCGGTGGCCTACAGGCGCAGCTGGTTGCTGGGGCAACGCCACGCGGTGAACCTGAGCCTCCGGGTGCTGAGCGGCTGGGACTTCACCGTCCAGGACCCCACCGCCGCCGCCCTGATGCACGGCCTCATCAGGAACCACCTGAAGGTGGGCGCACGCACACACAGGCACACGCACACGCAGCACGCACACACACACGCAGCACGCACACACACACGCACACACACACACAGGCACACGCACACGCAGCACGCACACACACACAGGCACACACACACATGCGCACACGCACGCACACGCCCCTAAATGTAAATGCAAATGGTTTAAGTCTATAATAAAGGGTACATGTAGTGATCCATTACCTCCTGACCTCCTGACCTCCTGGCCTCCTCCTCCTGACCTCCTGGCCTCCTCCTCCTGACCTTCCTCCTGACCTCCCTCCACCTGACCTCCTGACCTTCCTCCTCCTGACCTTCCTCCTCCTGACCTCCTGGCCTCCTCCTCCTGACCTTCCTCCTCCTGACCTCCTGACCCCTGACCTCCTGACCTCCCTCCTCCTGACCTCCTGGCCTCCTCCTCCCTCAGCTCTACCTGCAGGAGCAGGCCTTCAGCCTGCGCGAGGCTCAGAGGACCCTGCCTCAGTGGGGGGTGCTCTACACGCTGAGGGTCTCGCTCAACCTCTTCGTTCTGTCTCTGCTGGGAGGAGCCTTCGCCCTCATCTACTCCTCCACCGTGTGGTCCAATGAGAAGCTCTGTGTCGAGGTAGGTTCAGATGTTTAGAACGTCACCGTGTGGAACATTAACATTTACATTCAGGGCATTCAGCCGACGGTTTTATCCAAAGTACATTTGTCAGAGGAAAGAGAAACAACACTATATCGCTGTGAGTACAGTAAGGATGTCCATAGAACCAAGTGCCAAGCACTAACCATCACTAGGTTAACCCATTCCCCGTACACAACAGAGATAACTAGGGTAAGACGCTACACAAGAATAGGTCCAGTTTTCAAGTGCCAGGACGTACAAATACAATAAGTGTGTAGGAGGGGTGTGAGGGGTAAGGAGTCTGGGTGAACTCTTAACAGGTGAGTCTGGAGTCACTTGTGGACACTGGAGAGGTGGTGGGTCGACATGCATCACACCACATTGTGACTCTCTCTCTGTATTCTCACATCCCTCTCTGATTCTCTCCCCTCTTCTCTTGTTGACCTTGCGTCTCTCAGGCTGGGTTCTGGCGCACTCTGCTGTTCCAGTATCTCCCGGCCGTCACCATGAACCTGGTCAACCTGCTCCTCCCTCACGTCTTCAGGAAGGTCTCCTCTCTGGAGGACTACTCCCTCTCCACTCAGGTCAACGCCACCTTCATGAGGTAATCCCATTCACACACGTACGTTTTCTTTGGCAGTCTTAGTATGGTGGGCAGCTGCCGGAGCTCGGGAGGTACAGCGGGTTATAGAGTGTGGAGGTGTCCCTGAGCGAGACGCCTCACCCTGACTGCTCCTGACCAGCTGGCTGTCGCCCTGAGGGGTCTACCCTGCTGTTGGTGTGTGGATGTGTGTAGATTGGTTGCAAGTCGCTTTGGATAACAGCGTCTGCTAAACGCCCTCAATGAAGTATTCCACCATCTCTGTGTTTCCTAGGAGCATCTTTCTGAAACTGGCCTCGCTGGGAATCTTCTTGTTCTTCATATTTAAAACCGACCGCCAACAAGGAGACTCGTGTTGGGAGAACCAGTTTGGGAGAGAGATGTACAAGCTGGTGATGCTGGACTTCATGGCCAGTATCCTCATCACTCTGCTGGTGGACCTTCCCACAAGGTCTGCCTTCATCTGAATAACTCTCTTCATTAGCTGGTTTCAAAGGCTTCCCAGAAGTGTATTAGCCATGGGAAATCAAGAAAGTACAAGTAGACTTCAGGTTGGTATTCGTAACATGCTGTTATTCAGTGCATGTATTGGGTTCATATTCCACAGGATGCTAAAGAACACGTGTCCGTCATGCTGGCTGGCGCGGTTGTCAGGGAAACAGCGATTCCAGGTCCCGTTCAACGTCCTCAACCTGGTGTACAACCAGACGGTGCTGTGGGCCGGCGTGTTCTACTGCCCCCTGCTGCCGCTCTTAGGCACTGTCAAACTGGTGACGCTGTTCTACTTCAAGAAGGTACTCAGGCATGAGGAGATAACTCTCTAACAAATCCTCCAGTCGTTCCTTTGATCTCAATGTACTTGCGTTACGACCGTAAGTTGATATAAGACCAGGTCGGGAGGTAACATAGCAGAAAACAACCTGGCACCATTCAAAGAAACAAAGGGTTTATCTCAACTGTGGACTATAGGAACGAAGGAATAACTGAGGGATAGCTTCAGAGTAGCCAAGCCCAACATAATAAACAGAACATCCTCCTGACTTCTAAACAAAGCCTGCAGTTTAGTAATAAACAGAATATACTTCCAACCTCCACCTCTCCATACAAACGCAGGAGAAGAAGCGCGGGGAAAACAAAATGGCGGCTTACCCTTCCACGCCTTATTTAGGCTCCCAGAACCAAACGCCACGACCCGAGCCCTCCGTGAAGGACAACAGCCTGTAGGCCGGCCAGATAGAGGCTCAAAGAGAGAGGGCTCAGACTCTGGTCCTGGAACTACCTCTGTCTGACCCGCCTGCTGACGAGGTACAGGTGCCAGTCTTTAGCTTTGATACCGTATCGATCCGTCCCCCTCTCAGTTCAAAGTGCTGCGCTGCTGCGCTCCGGAGCAGAGGATGTTCAGAGCCGCCAGTTCATCGGTCCTGTTCCACTTCATGCTGCTGCTGGGCCTCTTCATGGTGGCAGGCACCCTGGGCCTGGACGTCACGAGGTAAGGCCCCTCGGGCCTCCGACGTGAGGCCCCCTGGGCCTGGAGCGGGGAGGTGAGGTCTACTGAGGGCCGTACCTGAGGCCCGCGGTGTGTCTCGGTGGAGATGCTGAGTCCGGTCTTCTCTGCAGGTCCAGGTCCAAGCCCTCCCCCTGCGGGCCCTTCGCGGGCGGCAGTGTGCTGAACTCGACGGGCGTGTGCGTGGCCAGCCTCCCAGGGCCGCTGCAGTCCAGCCTCCGCTACCTGGCCTCCGGGCCCTTTGTGGTGCCCCTCATCATGGCGGAGATGTAGGGTTACCTTTACAACACCTTCAGGGCGCTAAGCAGACGCTTTCATCCAGAGGGACTCACAATAATCAGTCCGTTAGTCAGGAGAAAGAGAAACAACAATAATCAGTCCGTTAGTCAGGAGAAAGAGAAACAACAATAATCAGTCCGTTAGTCAGGAGAAAGAGAAACAACAATAATCAGTCCGTTAGTCAGGAGAAAGAGAAACAACAATAATCAGTCCGTTAGTCAGGAGAAAGAGAAACAACAATTTATCTCTTTTGGTACAGTAAGGATGTTCATAGAACCAAGCGCCAAGCACTAACCATCACTAGGTTAACCCATTCCCCGTACACCACACAGATAGCTAGGATAAGGTGCTACACAATGCTAAGTACTGTTTATAAGTGCCAGGACGTACAAGAGACAAACAAATGAGCTGTTGGTTTATATCCAGGTCTGTCTTTGGATGCAGACGTATAGCAAGTCAATTAAATGTCAGGGTGAAGAATGGCAGCTTTTTTTCAAAAGCCATGCGATGAAAGCAGTAATCTGCCGGTTTGAGGAACAGAAAGTGATTGAAAGTATAGTATAGTAGTAGTATAGTACAGCAGTATTATGGGAGTATAGAATGGTAGTATAGTATAGTAGTAGTATAGTACAGTAGTAGTATGGTAGTATAGAATGGTAGTATAGTAGAGTAGTATTCTGCTAGTATACTACAGTAGTATGGTAGTATAGTAGTAGTCTGGTAGTATAGTACAGTAGTAGTCTGGTAGTATAGTACAGTAGTAGTAGTATGGTAGTATAGTAGTAGTCTGGTAGCATAGTACAGTAGTAGTATGGTAGTATAGTAGTAGTCTGGTAGTATAGTACAGTAGTAGTATGGTAGTATAGTACAGTAGTAGTATGGTAGTATAATACAGTAGTAGTATGGTAGTACAGTAGTAGTCTGATAGTATAGTACAGTAGTAGTATGGTAGTATAGTAGTAGTCTGGTAGTATAGTACAGTAGTAGTATGGTAGTATAGTACAGTAGTAGTATGGTAGTATAGTACAGTGGTAGTATGGTAGTATAGTAGTAGTCTGGTAGTATAGTACAGTAGTAGTCTGGTAGTATAGTACAGTAGTAGTCTGGTAGTATAGTAGTAGTCTGGTAGTATAGTACAGTAGTAGTATGGTAGTATAGTACAGTAGTATTATGGTAGTATAGTACAGTGGTAGTATAGTAGTAGTCTGGTAGTATAGTACAGTAGTAGTATGGTAGTATAGAAGTAGTCTGGTAGTATAGTACAGTAGTAGTCTGGTAGTATAGTACAATAGTAGTATGGTAGTACAGTAGTAGTCTGGTAGTATAGTACAGTAGTAGTATGGTAGTATAGTAGTAGTCTGGTAGTATAGTAGTAGTCTGGTAGTATAGTACAGTAGTAGTATGGTAGTATAGTACAGTGGTAGTATGGTAGTATAGTAGTAGTCTGGTAGTATAGTACAGTAGTAGTATGGTAGTATCGTAGTAATCTGGTAGTATAGTACAGTAGTAGTCTGGTAGTATAGTACAGTAGTAGTCTGGTAGTATAGTACAGTAGTATTCTGGTAGTATAGTAGTAGTCTGGTAGTATAGTACAGTAGTAGTCTGGTAGTATAGTACAGTAGTAGTCTGGTAGTATAGTAGTAGTGTGGTAGTATAGTACAGTAGTAGTCTGGTAGTATAGTACAGTAGTAGTCTGGTAGTATAGTACAGTAGTAGTCTGGTAGTATAGTAGTGTTCTGGTAGTATAGTACAGTAGTAGTCTGGTAGTATAGTACAATAGTAGTATGGTAGTACAGTAGTAGTAGTCTGGTAGTATAGTAGTAGTGTGGTAGTATAGTACAGTAGTAGTCTGGTAGTATAGTACAGTAGTAGTCTGGTAGTATAGTACAGTAGTAGTCTGGTAGTATAGTACAGTAGTAGTGTGGTAGTATAGTACAGTAGTAGTCTGGTAGTATAGTACAGTAGTAGTCTGGTAGTATAGTAGTGTTCTGGTAGTATAGTACAGTAGTAGTATGGTAGTATAGTACAGTAGTAGTCTGGTAGTATAGTAGTAGTCTGGTATTATAGTACAGTAGTAGTCTGGTAGTATAGTACAGTAGTAGTCTGGTAGTATAGTACAGTAGTAGTCTGGTGTGTCGTGGTGTTTAAAGGTGGGGTCGTGGTGTTTAAAGGTGGGGTCGTGGTGTTTGAAGGTGGGGTCGTGGTGTTTAAAGGTGGGGTTGTGGTGTTTAAAGGTGGGGTCGTGGTGTTTAAAGGTGGGGTCGTGGTGTTTAAAGGTGGGGTTGTGGTGTTTAAAGGTGGGGTTGTGGTGTTTAAAGGTGGGGTCGTGGTGTTTAAAGGTGGGGTCGTGGTGTTTAAAGGTAGAGTTGTGGTGTTTAAAGGTAGGGTTGTGGTGTTTAAAGGTAGTGTTGTGTTCTTTAAAGGTGATGTTGTGGTGTTTGAAGGTGGGGTCGTGGTGTTTAAAGGTGGTGTGTTGTGGTCCTCAGGTTGATCCTAAACTACTTCTTCATTCTGAGGCGAGCCAACCGGAGCGCGGCCGAGCGCCTCAAGCACCTGCTGGTGACGGTGAGGCACTGCAGCTGAGGCTACTGCCAACACGTCTGTCAACATACTGAAAGTCTTACTGTGTGTGTGTGTGTGTGTGTGTGTGTGTGTGTGTGTGTGTGTGAGTGTGTGTGTGTGTGTGTGTGTGTGTGTGTGTGTGTGTGTGTTTTTGTGTGTGTGTGTGTGTGTGTGTGTGTGTGTGTGTGTGTGTGTGTGTGTGTGTGTGTGTGTGTGTGTGGGTGTGTGTGTGTGTGTGTGTGTGTGTGTGTAACAATAGTCTAGTGCAGATAAGCGTTTCCTGGTGATGGTGTTGGGAGAACTTAGCGCCGACACGAAGAGCGACTCTTTAAACCTCTCCGGCCGGACAGTACAGCTACTGGACCCCCCAGTGGACCCCCAGCTGACCCCATAACGGACCCCTGGACCCCCACTGGACCCCCACTGAAGCCCCACCGGACCCCCTAACAGACCCTTACTGGACCGCCTAACAGCCCCCCACTGGACCCCCTAACAGACCCCCACTGGACCCCCTAACAGACCCCCACTGGACCCCCTAACAGACCCCCACTGGACCCCCTAACAGACCCCCACTGGACCCCTAACAGACCCCAACTGGACCCCCTAACAGACCCCCACTGGACCCCTAACAGACCCCAACTGGACCCCATAACAGACCCCCACTGGACCCCCTAACAGACCCCCACTGGACCCCCTAACAGACCCCCACTGGACCCCCTAACAGACCCCCTAACAGACCCCCACTGGACCCCCTAACAGACCCCCACTGGACCCCTAACAGACCCCAACTGGACCCCATAACAGACCCCCACTGGACCCCCTAACAGACCCCCACTGGACCCCCTAACAGACCCCCACTGGACCCCCTAACAGACCCCCACTGGACCCCCTAACAGACCCCCTAACAGACCCCCACTGGACCCCCTAACAGACCCCCACTGGACCCCTAACAGACCCCAACTGGACCCCATAACAGACCCCCACTGGACCCCCTAACAGACCCCCACTGGACCCCCTAACAGACCCCCACTGGACCCCCTAACAGACCCCCTAACAGACCCCCACTGGACCCCCTAACAGACCCCCACTGGACCCCTAACAGACCCCAACTGGACCCCATAACAGACCCCCACTGGACCCCCTAACAGACCCCCACTGGACCCCCTAACAGACCCCCACTGGACTAACAGACCCCCACTGGACCCCCTAACAGACCCCCTAACAGACTCACACTGGACCCCCTAACCGACCCCCACTGGACCCCCTAACAGACCCCCACTGGACCCCCTAACAGACCCACACTGGACCCCCTAACCGACCCCC
>NC_079414.1:27922585-27952331 GCF_026213295.1 Gadus chalcogrammus | reverse complement strand
TCCTGTTGGTTTACTGTCCCGGTGGTTTACTGTCCCGTTGGTTTACTGTTGGTTTACTGTCCCGTTGGTTTACTGTCCGGTTGGTTTACTGTCCGGTTGGTTAACTGTTGGTTTAATATTGGTTTACGGTCCTGTTGGTTTACTGTCCCGTTGGTTTACTGTCCCGTTGGTTTATTGTTGGTTTAATATTGGTTTACGGTCCTGTTGGTTTACTGTTTGTTCACTGTCCCGTTGGTTTACTGTCGGTTTACCGTTGGTTTACTGTCCCGTTGGTTTACTGTTGGTTTACCGTTGGTTTACTGTCCCGTTGGTTTACTGTTGGTTTACCGTTGGTTTACTGTCCTGTTGGTTTACGGTTGGTTTACGGTTGGTTTACGGTTGGTTTACTGTCCCGTTGGTTTACTGTTGGTTTACCGTTGGTTTACTGTCCCGTTGGTTTACTGTTGGTTTACCGTTGGTTTACTGTCCTGTTGGTTTACGGTTGGTTTACGGTTGGTTTACGGTTGGTTTACTGTCCCGTTGGTTTACTGTTGGTTTACCGTTGATTTACTGTCCCGTTGGTTTACTGTTGTTTTACCGTTGGTTTACTGTTGGTTCACTGTCCCGTCGTCTCCTTCCCTCGGCAGCGTTCCTCTCCCAGCCCAGGATCTCGTTCAGCTTCTCCCAGGCGGCAGGGGGGTACAAGGGGGCCGTGACCTGCTGGACCTCCACAGGGAGTCCGCCCGCGTCCTTCAGCCTCTCCCTGGACGGAGAGGAGGTGGCCTCCCACAACGCCACCGCCTCCATGACGGTGACCTTCCCCGTCGCCATGGAACCTGCGCAGGACATGGTCGCTGCCCGGTGCCGGGTGAAGACCGACGTCCAGGACCTTTGGAGCGAGACGCAACCTCTGGTCGTAGGTAGGAGGAGTCTGGTGGTAGGAGTAGTCTGGTGGTAGGAGGAGTCTGGTGGTAGGAGGAGTCTGGTGGTAGGAGGAGTCTGGTGGTAGGAAGAGTCTGGTGGTAGGAGGAGTCTGGTGGTAGGAGGAGTCTGGTGGTAGGAGGAGTCTGGTGGTAGGAGGAGTCTGGTGGTAGGAGGAGTCTGGTGGTAGGAGAAGTCTGGTGGTAGGAGGAGTCTGGTGGTAGGAGGAGTCTGGTGGTAGGAGGAGTCTGGTGGTAGGAGGAGTCTGGTGGTAGGAGGAGTCTGGTGGTAGGAGGAGTCTGGTGGTAGGAAGAGTCTGGTGGTAGGAAGAGTCTGGTGGTAGGAAGAGTCTGGTGGTAGGAAGAGTCTGGTGGTAGGAGGAATGATGAGGGGCATAAAGGTCAGGCCATCTTCTCACCCATGTTATTTTTCTTCTTCTTCTTCTTCTTCTTCTTCTTCTTCTTCTTCTTCTTCTTCTTCTTCTTCTTCTTCTTCTTCGCCTCCTCCTCCTCCTCCTCCTCCTCCTCCTCCTCCAGTCCCGGTCGGCGGCCATGTTGAGCTGGAGGTGGAGTATCTCTACGGGGCAGACTCTAAGATGGCCGCCGCCCAGCTGCACTGCCGCCCCGGCCGGGGAACCTTCCCCTCGTTCTCCTGGCTGCTGAACGGCGCCGGCCTCCCCGCTGACCTCCTTCCGGCGCCTCCTCTCCATGACGCCGCCCCCCGCTACGGCCTGGTGGACGGGGGGCGGTCCCTCTTCCTCACCGGGGTGGCCCCCGGGGGGGGCGGGTCCTACCGCTGTCGGGTGAGGGACAGCTTCGATGACTCCGCCCCCTGGTTCGAGAGTCCGGCCGTGCTGGTCAGACTGACAGGTGAGCGCCGAGGTCTAGTGGGGGAGGAGCCCCCCCCCCCCCCCCCCCTCAGAGAGAGCACCCCCCCACCCCATCAGAGAGAGGCCCCCCCCCTCAGAGAGTGGGCCCCCCTCAGAGAGAGAGCCCCCCCCCCTCAGAGAGAAAGCCCCCCCCCTCAGAGAGAGGGCCCCCCCGTCAGAGAGAGGGCCCCCCCCTCAGAAAGAGCACCCCACCCCTCAGAGAGAGGGCCCCCCTCAGAGAAAGCCCCCCCCCCCCTCAGAGAGAGCCCCCCCCCCCTCAGAGAGAGGGCCCCCCCCTCAGAAAGAGCATCCCCCCCCCTTCCCCGTACCCCCGTCAGAGAGAGGGCCCCCCCCCCTCAGAGAAAGCACCCCCCCCTCCCGTCCCCCCGTCAGAGAGAGGACCCCCCCCCCTCAGAGGGAGCCCCCCCCCGTCAGAGAGCCCCCCCCCCATCAGAGAGAGGGCCCCCGTCAGAGAGAGCCCCCCCCCCCCCTCAGAGACCTGGGCCCAATGCTCAGACAGAAGGTTCTGAAGCCAGGAGGTCCCACTGCCCTCGGGCCTCAGCCCTTCATTAACCCTTCTCCTCTATCGTCCTCCAGCGGCCGCTCTGACCACCATCGAGATCATCAGCATCTCGTTCTGCTGCTTCCTGCTGCTGGTCTTAGTGGCGGGGGGGGTGTTTGTGATGCTGAGGCTTGGGGACCGCCGACGGGGTGAGTTCTCTGTAGATATGCTGTTTGAATGAAGGATTGGGGTTGTGTGTTCGACTCCCTGCCCAAAGGTTCTTGGTTTTGATCCTCGTCTACACGAGGTGGGATGACTAAAGACTCCTGCTCCTTAATGAATTAACTCCCAATCACTTCGGTTCAAATAAATCAGCTACTAAAAGACTAATAATAATAAGGTAAAACATGGAAAAGATGAACGTTAAAAGAGGTTAGGTTTAGGTTTATCGGTGCTACAGTGCGGACTGCGGACTGATGTAAAACTATGAGACTAACATCACTTTATCTCTCTTAGCGACCAGCCGGCGCCCCTCTACCACACAGTAAGCTGCTTTTGATTCATGTTCCCTGGATCCTGCAACCACTGTCATACGCACATATACACACATACACACACATATATATATATATCTGATACACGTATCCGAATCATCCCCTCCTCTCCCCAGCTCAGGTCCCCGTCTGCCAGCAGCCTTGCCTTCCCTGACCGCTCAGAGAACCAGAGCTGGAGTCGGCTATGATGCCCACAGACAGGTACGAGAGCATAGAGGTATATAGATGTGGTTAACTTGCAGTGGATGCACAGTGTTCATTGTGTGTATGCAGTGTTATGAGTCTTACCTTCAGTATATTTAGATATGCATTTCAGGTTTATTTTGAAAGAATTGAAATGCATTAATATGAGCGAAAGCTGTCTTCTCTTGCAGACTCTGCAGTTGATCCCAGTTCAATAAGACCAGTATCATGAGCCACCACAACCAGTTCATGAAGACACACCAGTACCATGGACCAGTACCATTACCACAAACCACCACAACCAGTTCATTAAGACGCACCAGTACCATGGACCAGTACCAGTACCACAAACCACCACAACCAGTCCATTAAGACGCACCCGTACCATGGACCAGTACCACAAACCACCACAACCAGTTCATTAAGACGCACCAGTACCATGGACCAGTACCGTGCACCACCACCTCGCCCCCCCCCCCCTCTTTATCAGAATGTGTTTAAACTCAAGTCTTGGTTTTGTAGCAAAATTACATTTCTTAAAGCAGCAGTAGGCCTACAGTATCTGTGTCCTTTATGAAAAATAAAAGACTGTATAGATTTAAAATCTGTGTGTCTTTATTTGTTGATAAAGTTGGTAAAGTGTGCATTACGTTTACCTTTAATTATTCCTATCATGTTTTTCTTTACTTTAAGTACGTGATAAATTGCTACATTGAAGTTGAATGAGAACTTGTTGTGTTGATGAGGGCAGGCTAAGGGGGGGCAGGGCGAGGGCACTATCAGTTTGGAACACATTTTGCACACAAGTTTGTGTGCATGTATGTGTGCATATGTGTGTGTGTGTGTGTGTGTGTGTGTGTGTGTGTGTGTGTGTGTGTGTGTGTGTGTGTGTGTGTGTGTGTGTGTGTGTGGATGGGTGGGTGTGTGTGAGAGTGTGTGTGTGTCTTTAGACTGAGTAGATACGAGCACACGCTGACACTAACGTGGATATTAATAAGGATTATCTTAACTTCACGCCACCACCTATCAGTGTTGCTGTTGGAGATGTTGTCTTCTCTGGTTGTGGCCGTGCTGGGTGAGATATGACACATCCACAGTCATAGTTCTGCTGTTATCCGTCATCTCTTTCTAACCTTTACTTTCCACTCAGGTTTCTTCTGCTTCAGCTTGGAGACCAGTAAGACCTTTACTTTATTACTTTATCCTCCCGTTGTTTGAAAACGATGTGGCATGTGGCTCAGGAGGTGGAGCGGGTCGGCTGGTAACCTGAAGGTCGCTGGTTCGATCCCCGGCTCCTCCTAGTGAGCGTGGAGGTGTCCCTGAGCGAGGCGCCCCCCCTGACTGCTGCTGACCAGCTGGCTGTCGCCCTGCGGGGCTGACTCCGCCGTCGGGGGGGGGATGGGTGAATGTGAGGCAGTATTGTAAAGCGCTTTGAGCGGCCACTGGTTAGAAAAGCGCAGTATGAATGCAGTCCATCTACCATCTCTGTCCCCCATGTGAGTGTGTCCGTGCGTACGTGAGCCTGGCGGTGTGTCCATCCATGTCCCCCATGTGAGTGTGTCCGTGCGTACGTGAGCCTGGCGGTGTGTCCATCCATGTCCCCCATGTGAGTGTGTCCGTGCGTACGTGAGCCTGGCGGTGTGTCCATCCATGTCCCCCATGTGAGTGTGTCCGTGCGTACGTGAGCCTGGCGGTGTGTCCATCCATGTCCCCCATGTGAGTGTGTCCGTGCGTACGTGAGCCTGGCGGTGTGTCCATCTCTGTCCCCCATGTGAGTGTGTCCGTGCGTACGTGAGCCTGGCGGTGTGTCCCTCTAGATGCGTCTCCTCTGGGACCTCCGCTGCTCTACGGACCCGACGTAGCGCTGGACGGACACGTCGTTGAGTTTGGGTGTCGGGTGCTCCGCCCCCCAGGAGAGCCCCTCCTCCTGCAGCTGTTCAGGTGAGCCCACACCATGTGACCAGGTGACACTGTGTGACGAGGTGACACCGTGTGACGAGGTGACACCGTGTGACCAGGTGACACCGTGTGACCAGGTGACACCGTGTGATCTGGTGACACCGTGTGACCAGGTGACACCGTGTGACCAGGTGACACCGTGTGATCAGGTGACACCGTGTGACCAGGTGACACCGTGTGAACAGGTGACACCATGTGACCAGGTGACACCATGTGATCTGGTGACACCATGTGACCAGGTGACACCATGTGACCAGGTGACACCATGTGATCAGGTGACACCCTGTGACCAGGTGACACCATGTGATCAGGTGACACCCTGTGATCAGGTGACACCATGTGATCAGATCCTCTGAAAAGAAAGAAGGTAAAGTGAGAGACAGCACAGCGCCCCCCGTGTGTTCCGTGCCCCCCAGGCAGGGGCTCCGCTCCAGGGCCCTGGCTTTCTACACCTCCCTGGACGGCAGCCCGGCCGTCTTCCCCATGGTGGTCCGACGCGCCTCCCACGAGGGGAACCTGGAGTGTGTGGCCAGCGTGCAGAACAACTCCCGGATCCAGCCCTCCGTCAGCCCACCGCATCGCCTCAAGGTCCTGGGTGAGGAGTGAGCTGGTCCCCCCCCCTCAGGGTCCTGGGGGGGTGACAACAGCTCCCTGGTCACCCCCCCCCCCCAACCTCAGGGTCCTGGGGGGACCCTGAGGATCACATGAGTTCTCCTCAATAGGGTGCGGCTCTATGATACCTGGGCCGTGTTTGCACCGTGCTAACGTGCTAACGTGCTAACCGGCCCGCTGTCTCCCTGCAGTGCCCGTGGGCGGAGCCACGCTCGCCATCCGCTCCCGGGAGGAGGAGTTCTTTGAGGGGGAGCGTCTGGTTCTGAGCTGTAACGTGACGTCAGGGAACTACGTCTCCTACAGCTGGCTGCTGGACGACCAGCCCCCCCCCGGCCCCGCCCCCCAGCCTGGCCCCGCCCCCCACCACACCCACCAGGACCTCCTCATCCCCAGGTCAGAGACAAAAATCTAAATAATGAGTGATCCTGTCTCATTGTATTAACATATGAAAGTGCTTCATGACAGATATTGAATGTCTGCCATATTCTAACCCCCCTATAAAGAGCTGCTGGGTTTTCATGTCGTGATATGAACCTAAAACCTGCCGTTCTCCCCCAGAGCTGGACCGCAGCACTCTGGGAGCTACGTCTGTGTCGCCTCCAACCGATACAACGACACCGAGGTCTACCGCGCGGCCAGCCCCAAGGTCATGATCACAGTCAAAGGTCAGAGGTCTACCGCGCGGCCAGCCCCAAGGTCATGATCACAGTCAAAGGTCAGAGGTCTACCGCGCGGCCAGCCCCATGGTCATGATCACAGTCAAAGGTCAGAGGTCTACCGCGCGGCCAGCCCCAAGGTCATGATCACAGTCAAAGGTCAGAGGTCTACTGCGCGGCCAGCCCCAAGGTCATGATCACAGTCAAAGGTCAGAGGTTTACTGCGCGGCCAGCCCCAAGGTCATGATCACAGTCAAAGGTCAGAGATTGTCTCTCAGTATTAACATGACCTACCTACAAGTGAACCAATGACAGGAACATGATATAAGGTATTCCAATTTGAGACATGAACTTGTTTTCATCAGTTGTTTGAGTTATTCCGCTACTGACACCAGTATCGGATATTCCTCGGATACTGCCAAAAATGGGTATCGTTAAGGCCGCAAGTTTAATAGCTATACTAGCTAATTTACGAAACAGGAAAGGGCATGGTTACACCAAAATTGTACCGGGGGCGAAAATTCTACCGCCTACGTAATCCGCGTTCGAAACATTACGTCATAGTTCGACGCGATTGTCCGTTGCCAGGCAGATTTCAAAAAACATTTGCGCTAATGTTGCCAAAGACGAAATAACATAATACAGATAACACTTGTTTTTACTTTATATTTGTATTGTATTGAATTTAGTTAGTAATTTGAGTGTTTAAAGTGTATCATAGTCTAGCTAGCTTGTGTTAATACACTCAGTTTACTAGCTAAATGCGATTAAGCAATTAAATACAATACAAATATAAAGTTAGCAACGCTAATAAATGTAATTTGTAAAATAAGTCTTATCTGTTCAATGCTATTTCGTCTTGCGACGCTCAATGAATGAGCGCGGGAAAGGGAAGTCTGGGGCCCCCTGCTTGAGCTGCTCCCCCCGCGACCCGACCCCGGATAAGCGGACGAAAATGAGATGAGATGAGATGATTTAGTTCTCAAAAAAGAATTGTTGTCAGTAAGTGAACCGGCTTTACATTACTGTCATCGTAAGAGAACCCTTCAATAAGAACTAGCGCTATCAGTAGGTACAATGCTAGACGCTGTATCGGTATAAACTCGGTATCGGCCGACACTCACAGAAAACGGTTTGGGAACATCTGTGGGATCTTCTGCCCTCAGAGTTGGCCTCCCGCCCTGACCTCTCCTACGCCGTGGAGAAGCAGAACCAGACCTTCTCGGCGCGGGTCACCTGCCTGTCCAGCAGAGGGACCCCCCCGATCACCTTCTCCCTCCTGGGGGGCGCCGTGCTCCTGGCCCGGCAGACCTCCGAGCAGGGTCCGAGCACCTCCTTCAGCGTGCCCCTGGTCCCGGACGCCCCGCCCCGAGGGCTGCGCTGCCGGGCCGAGAACGGGGGGCGGGTCGCGGACGGGACGGAGACGGCCGTACACGTGGGTCAGTGCTCTCATTGGACGGTCTCCATCATGTGATCATACATCCAATCACTTGTACTGAGTTGTGGAGCCCCCCGTCGTTATGGTAACGGCTGGGGGAGCAGCAGGGGAACAGGACGCACGACTTGGGAGGCAGGAGTCTGCGTAGGAAGAATGGTCTTTACTAGCGGATAGGTCGGTAGTCGGTAGATCAGTGATAGATCATGGATACAATCCAGCAGGGAGAAGACGTGGTCGGGAGGGAAGGAATCGGAAAACTCGGGAACCGTAAATATCAGGAGGAGAAGCCGGGACGCTTGATACAAAGAACCAAGATGAACCGGCCCAGATGAAGGGAAACGCGCTTTCTACATCCACTAGGAGGGGAACTTTAACGAGGGCAGGTGAGGACAATTAGGGTGAGAGAGGACAGTCAGAGAAACACAAGGGCAGGGAGGGAAGGAATCAGTGGAGAGGGCGACATGCGTGAGTCTTATTATAACAGGAAGCCTCGATGGCATCTTGGACTAATCCTGTGTGAGCCTCGCCCCTTCAGTCCAGATAACGTCTCCCATGATGCTCTCTGCTCCCAGCGCCGGTGGGCGGGCCGGTGACCCTGACCTATGAGTACATCACGGCGGAGGACTTCTCCGTGACCGCGGTGACGTTCTTCTGCCGGGTGGCCAAGGGGAGCCACGCCCGCTTCCAGTGGTTCCTCAACGGCACCCTGCTGGGCCCGGACGCACCGGCCTTCTACACCCTGCTGCAGCCGTCCGCCCGGCAGTCTGTCCTCCTGCTGCCCGTGGACAGACGGAGCTCCGGGACGTACCACTGCCGGGTGTCAGACCTCTACGACAACACGACGGGGGTCCCGAGCGGGAAGCTGTACCTAGACAGAGAAGGTGAACGCTGGTCTGTACTTAGACAGAGAAGGTGAACGCTGGTCTGTACTTAGACAGAGAAGGTGAACGCTGGTCTGTACTTAGACAGAGAAGATGAACGCTGGTCTATAGCGAGAGGGTGAACGCTGGTCTGCACCTAGACAGAGAAGGTGAACGCTGGTCTGTACCTAGACAGAGAAGGTGAACGCTGGTCTGTACCTAGACAGAGTAGGTGAACGCTGGTCTGTACTTAGAGAAGGTGAACGCTGGTCTGTACTTAGACAGAGGAGGTGAACGCTGGTCTGTGCAGAGCCACTGGGCCACCGTAGCCATGGAGTCTGACACTGGGTCCCATCGAGTGACTTCTTTGACGTGTAGATTCCTTTGGCTGTCGTGGAGCCTTGCAGACATGTCCACTTCACCCCATAGAGTGTTACAGTTTAACCTGGTCTCTCCCGCCATGGCTGACTTCATCCCTGACCAATCCTAACCTCTCCACGATGGTCCCGCCCCCTCACCTTTGATACCTTTGTATTAACCCCACAATGTGAAAGTCTCCCTAAAGGATCATGTACACATACCATTGTTTCATGGAGTTTATTCTTTGTCTGTTGGCTGTCTGTATCTCCCCGTGGTCATGCCCTAAAATTAAATCTAATATTTACTGGCTAAAGTGTCCTATAAAGAAGCTGTCCTTGGTCACTAGAAGTGTCCGTCCTTGGGTTCCTGAGCCTCTTCTCTCTCCGTCCCCTGCAGCGCTGAACCGCCTCTCCAGCGCGGTCGTCGCGGTGGTCTTCAGCTGCTTTGGTCTGTTGATCGCCTGCGTCTCCGCCTGCTGCTGCGCTGGGCTGATCGGCAGTGAGTGTGCACCTTCACCTGTCACTACTGTCCCACCTGTTCACCAGAGAGACCAATCCTAATGATCATCATAATCTGGCCTTATTGCATATTGTACGTCCTTGCACTTTGAAAGAGTTAGCATCTTATCCTATCTATGTTTGTTGTGTACGGGGAATGGGTTAACCTAGTGATAGTTAGTGCTTGGCACTTGGTTCTCTGGTTTCTCTTTCTTCTCACAAATGTACTTACACTTTGGATAAAGGGTCTGCTAAATGCCCAAAGTGTAAACGTGAATGTAAATAATAACCCGTGAATGTGCGATGCAGTACAATGCAGTAGGCGTGTACATAGGCAATGCTCTTTACATACGCAGTCACGAATAACCAATCAGACGGATGAACGGCGCCGTGAACAGAAGTGAACTGCTTGCATGTCCTTAACGTTCCTCCACGGCTAGGGGAGGGAGGGCGACTCTGACCAGGAGGGAAACTCATCTGGAGACGTCCAACTAGCGGACCTGTGAGCCAGTGGAGTGCTTCATCATTACAGATGTTAACACAAACGTTCTCTTGTTCTTTTTGTTCACTGAAGGGAGGAGACAGGAGCGCCTTAAACCGACGTAGGTCACTCTGAGAGAAGATCCAGGGAAGGGCGTGTGTTGTTATAGCTCTATAGAGTGTGTTGTTATAGCTCTACAGAGTGTGTTATTATAGCTCTATAGAGTGTGTTGTTATAGCTCTATAGAGTGTGTTGTTATAGCTCTACAGAGTGTGTTGTTATACCTCCATAGAGTGTGTTATTATAGCTCTACAGAGTGTGTTGTTATAGCTCCATAGAGTGTGTTGTTATAGTTCTACAGAGTGTGTTGTTATAGTTCTACAGAGTGTGTTGTTACAGCTCTACAGAGTGTGTTATTATAGCTCTACAGAGTGTGTTGTTATAGCTCTATAGAGTGTGTTATTATAGCTCTACAGAGTGTGTTGTTATAGCTCTACAGAGTGTGTTATTATAGCTCTATAGAGTGTGTTGTTATAGCTCTATAGAGTGTGTTGTTATAGCTCTACAGAGTGTGTTGTTATACCTCCATAGAGTGTGTTGTTATAGCTCTATAGAGTGTGTTGTTATACCTCCATAGAGTGTGTTGTTATAGTTCTACAGAGTGTGTTGTTATAGCTCTACAGAGTGTGTTGTTATAGCTCTACAGAGTGTGTTGTTATAGCTCTACAGAGTGTGTTATTATAGCTCTATAGAGTGTGTTGTTATAGCTCTATAGAGTGTGTTGTTATAGCTCTATAGAGTGTGTTGTTATAGCTCTACAGAGTGTGTTGTTATAGCTCTATAGAGTGTGTTGTTATAGCTCTATAGAGTGTGTTGTTATAGCTCTACAGAGTGTGTTGTTACAGCTCTACAGAGTGTGTTATTATAGCTCTATAGAGTGTGTTGTTATAGCTCTATAGAGTGTGTTGTTATAGCTCTACAGAGTGTGTTGTAATAGTTCTACAGAGTGTGTTGTTACAGCTCTACAGAGTGTGTTATTATAGCTCTACAGAGTGTGTTGTTATAGCTCTACAGAGTGTGTTGTTATAGCTCTATAGAGTGTGTTATTATAGCTCTACAGAGTGTGTTGTTATAGCTCTACAGAGTGTGTTGTTATAGCTCTATAGAGTGTGTTGTTATAGCTCTATAGAGTGTGTTGTTATAGCTCTACAGAGTGTGTTGTTATAGTTCTACAGAGTGTGTTGTTATAGCTCTACAGAGTGTGTTGTTATAGCTCTACAGAGTGTGTTGTTATAGCTCTACAGAGTGTGTTATTATAGCTCTATAGAGTGTGTTGTTATAGCTCTATAGAGTGTGTTGTTATAGTTCTACAGAGTGTGTTGTTATAGCTCTATAGAGTGTGTTGTTATAGTTCTACAGAGTGTGTTGTTATAGCTCTACAGAGTGTGTTGTTATAGCTCTATAGAGTGTGTTGTTAAAGCTCTATAGAGTGTGTTGTTATAGCTCTAAAGAGTGTGTTGTTATAGTTCTATAGAGTGTGTTGTTATAGCTCTACAGAGTGTGTTGTTATAGCTCTAAAGAGTGTGTTGTTATAGCTCTACAGAGTGTGTTATTATAGCTCTATAGAGTGTGTTGTTATAGCTCTATAGAGTGTGTTGTTATAGTTCTACAGAGTGTGTTGTTATAGCTCTATAGAGTGTGTTGTTATAGTTCTACAGAGTGTGTTGTTATAGCTCTACAGAGTGTGTTGTTATAGCTCTATAGAGTGTGTTGTTAAAGCTCTATAGAGTGTGTTGTTATAGCTCTAAAGAGTGTGTTGTTATAGTTCTATAGAGTGTGTTGTTATAGCTCTACAGAGTGTGTTGTTATAGCTCTATAGAGTGTGTTGTTATAGCTCTATAGAGTGTGTTGTTATAGCTCTATAGAGTGTGTTGTTATAGCTCTATAGAGTGTGTTGTTATAGCTCTATAGAGTGTGTTGTTATAGCTCTACAGAGTGTGTTGTTATAGCTCTACAGAGTGTGTTGTTATAGTTCTACAGAGTGTGTTGTTATAGCTCTACAGAGTGTGTTGTTATAGCTCTACAGAGTGTGTTGTTATAGTTCTACAGAGTGTGTTGTTATAGTTCTACAGAGTCTTTTGTTATAGCTCTATAGAGTGTGTTGTTATAGCTCTATAGAGTGTGTTGTTATAGCTCTATAGAGTGTGTTGTTATAGTTATATAGAGTGTGTTGTTATAGCTCTATAGAGTGTGTTGTTATAGCTCTATAGAGTGTGTTGTTATAGCTCTATAGAGTGTGTTGTTATAGTTCTACAGAGTATTTTGTTATAGCTCTACAGAGTGTGTTGTTATAGCTCTACAGAGTGTGTTGTTATAGTTCTACAGTGTGTTGTTATAGCTCTACAGAGTGTGTTGTTATAGTTCTACAGAGTCTTTTGTTATAGCTCTATAGAGTGTGTTGTTATAGCTCTATAGAGTGTGTTGTTATAGCTCTACAGAGTGTGTTGTTATAGCTCTACAGAGTGTGTTGTTATAGCTCTACAGAGTCTTTTGTTATAGCTCTACAGAGTCTTTTGTTATAGCTCTATAGAGTGTGTTGTTATAGTTCTACAGAGTGTGTTGTTATAGCTCTATAGAGTGTGTTGTTATAGTTCTACAGAGTGTGTTGTTATAGCTCTACAGAGTGTGTTGTTATAGTTCTACAGAGTGTGTTGTTATACCTCCATAGAGTGTGTTGTTATAGTTCTACAGAGTGTGTTGTTATAGTTCTACAGAGTCTTTTGTTATAGCTCTATAGAGTGTGTTGTTATAGTTCTATAGAGTGTGTTGTTATAGTTCTGTAGAGTGTGTTGTTATAGCTCTATATAGTGTGTTGTTATAGCTCTATAGAGTGTGTTGTTATAGTTCTACAGAGTGTGTTGTTATAGTTCTATAGAGTGTGTTGTTATATCTCTATATAGTGTGTTGTTATAGCTCTACAGAGTGTGTTGTTATAGCTCTATAGAGTGTGTTGTTATAGCTCTATAGAGTGTCTTGTTATAGCTCTATAGAGTGTGTTGTTATAGTTCTATAGAGTGTGTTGTTATAGTTCTACAGACTGTGTTGTTATAGTTCTACAGAGTGTGTTGTTATGGCTATATAGAGTATGTTGTTATACCTCTACAGAGTGTGTTGTTATACCTCTACAGAGTGTGTTATTATAGCTCTATAGAGTGACTTGTTATAGCTCAGAGTGTGTTGTTATAGCTCTATATAGTGTGTTGTTATAGCTCTATAGAGTGTGTTGTTATAGTTCTACAGAGTGTGTTGTTATACCTCTACAGAGTGTGTTATTATAGCTCTATAGAGTGACTTGTTATAGCTCAGAGTGTGTTGTTATAGCTCTATATAGTGTGTTGTTATAGCTATATAGAGTGTGTTGTTATAGTTCTACAGAGTGTTTTGTTATAGCTCTATAGAGTGTGTTGTTATAGCTCTACAGACTGTGTTGTTATAGTTCTACAGAGTCTTTCGTTATAGCTCTATATAGTGTGTTGTTATAGCTCTATATAGTGTGTTGTTATAGCTATATAGAGTGTGTTGTTATAGTTCTACAGAGTGTTTTGTTATAGCTCTATGGAGTGTGTTGTTATAGCTCTACAGACTGTGTTGTTATAGTTCTACAGAGTCTTTTGTTATGGCTAGATATAGTGTGTTGTTATAGCTCTACAGAGTGTGTTGTTATACCTCTACAGAGTGTGTGATTATAGCTCTATAGAGTGTCTTGTTATAGCTGTATAGAGTGTGTTGTTATAGCTCTATAGAGTGTGTTATTATAGCTCTATAGAGTGTGTTGTTATAGCTCTACAGAGTGTGTTGTTATAGCTCTATAGAGTGTCTTGTTATAGCTCTATAGAGTGTGTTGTTATAGCTCTATAGAGTGTCTTGTTATAGCTCTATAGAGTGTGTTGTTATAGTTCTATAGAGTGTGTTGTTATAGCTCTATATAGTGTGTTGTTATAGTTCTACAGAGTGTGTTGTTATAGCTCTATAGAGTGTGTTGTTATACCTCTACAGAGTGTGTTGTTATACCTCTACAGAGTGTGTTGTTATAGCTCTATAGAGTGTGTTGTTATAGCTCTATAGAGTGTGTTGTTATAGCTCTATAGAGTGTCTTGTTATAGCTCTATAGAGTGTGTTGTTATAGTTATATAGAGTGTGTTGTTATAGCTCTATATAGTGTGTTGTTATAGTTCTACAGAGTCTTTTGTTATAGCTATATAGAGTGTGTTGTTATACCTCTACAGAGTGTGTTGTTATACCTCTACAGAGTGTGTTGTTATAGCTCTATAGAGTGTGTTGTTATAGCTCTATAGAGTGTGTTGTTATAGCTCTATAGAGTGTGTTGTTATAGCTCTACAGAGTGTGTTGTTATAGCTCTATATAGTGTGTTGTTATAGTTCTACAGAGTCTTTTGTTATAGCTCTATAGAGTGTGTTGTTATAGTTCTATAGAGTGTGTTGTTATAGCTCTATATAGTGTGTTGTTATAGTTCTACAGAGTGTGTTGTTATAGCTCTATAGAGTGTGTTGTTATACCTCTACAGAGTGTGTTGTTATACCTCTACAGAGTGTGTTGTTATAGCTCTATAGAGTGTGTTGTTATAGCTCTATAGAGTGTGTTGTTATAGCTCTATAGAGTGTCTTGTTATAGCTCTACAGAGTGTGTTGTTATAGCTCTATAGAGTGTCTTGTTATAGCTCTATAGAGTGTGTTGTTATAGCTCTATATAGTGTGTTGTTATAGTTCTACAGAGTCTTTTGTTATAGCTATATAGAGTGTGTTGTTATACCTCTACAGAGTGTGTTGTTATACCTCTACAGAGTGTGTTGTAATACCTCTATAGAGTGTGTTATTATAGTTCTATAGAGTGTCTTGTTATAGCTCTATAGATTGTGTCGTTATAGTTCTATAGAGTGTGTTGTTATAGCTCTATAGAGTGTGTTGTTATAGTTCTATAGAGTGTGTTGTTATAGCTCTATAGAGTGTGTTGTTATAGCTCTATAGAGTGTGTTGTCATAGTTCTATAGAGTGTGTTGTTATAGCTCTATAGAGTGTGTTGTTATAGCTCTACAGAGTGTGTTGTTATAGCTCTATAGAGTGTGTTGTTATAGCTCTACAGAGTGTGTTGTTATAGCTCTATAGAGTGTGTTATTATAGCTCTATAGAGTGTCTTGTTATAGCTCTATAGAGTGTGTTGTTATAGTTCTATAGAGTGTGTTGTTATAGCTCTATAGAGTGTGTTGTTAAAGCTCTATAGAGTGTGTTGTTATAGCTCTATAGAGTGTGTTGTTATAGCTCTATAGAGTGTGTTGTTATAGCTCTATAGAGTGTGTTGTTATAGCTCTACAGAGTGTGTTGTTATAGCTCTACAGAGTGTGTTGTTATACCTCCATAGAGTGTGTTGTTATAGCTCTATAGAGTGTGTTGTTATACCTCCATAGAGTGTGTTGTTATAGTTCTACAGAGTGTGTTGTTATACCTCTATAGAGTGTGTTGTTATAGCTCTATAGAGTGTGTTGTTATAGCTCTATAGAGTGTGTTGTTATAGCTCTATAGAGTGTGTTGTTATAGCTCTACAGAGTGTGTTGTTATAGCTCTATAGAGTGTGTTGTTATAGCTCTACAGAGTGTGTTGTTATACCTCTACAGAGTGTGTTGTTATAGCTCTATAGAGTGTGTTGTTATAGCTCTATAGAATGTGTTGTTATAGTTCTATAGATCTGTTGTTCTGCCTCAGGTGGACCTCCGAGGTGAGGGGCGTGGTCCTGGCCTTTGAAGAGGATCTGGTAGGTCAAGCCTTTCTCATCTCATCTACAGACTCACAGTTCAGATTGAATCACGTTCCTCTACAACCACGCGATACAATAACATGATGGAGTGAGGGTGAACGAACGTCTTGATGAATGGATGAGTGAGACTCAGAGTAATTCTGTTCTGCTCTACTCCTCCTAGGACTGGGAGGAGTACCGAGAGCAGGCTGAGGGCCTCACCGCCGCCGGAGTGGAGTCTGATCTGGTACCGCCTGGAGGAACCATCGCCCCATGAGTCTGCACCCGGGTCCTCTCCACCCTAAGACCATGTCTCCTATCAGCAGGAGGCCCTGGCCTCGGAGGAGGAGGAGGAGCAGCGGCCGGAGAACCGGGAGACTCAGAGGAGAACACGGAGCGATGAGGAGAACACGGAGCCATGAGGAGGAGAACACGGAGCGATGAGGAGGAGAACACGGAGCGATGAGGAGGAGAACACGGAGCGATAAGGAGGAGAACGCAGGAGGAGCAGCCAGAGAACCGGGGAACCGGAGCTGAACAGCGCTGGTCTGAACAGAACTCTCAACTGGTCGGTTTGGGACCAGAAAACATCTGTAATCTGATATAAGGTTCCCCGGTCATAACCAACAGCTTTAATATATGACATAATAATAATATAGATAAAATAACTTAAAGAACTGGTCTGCCTCGACTTTTAATGTACACATGTCTTCCAATAATACAGGCACGGCCTGTGTCATTTTGTTTTCAGGCAAAGTGATACCTTTTTTTCCCTAGTTATTATTTTTATTATTATTGTAATATAATACATTATTATTACTACTATTATTAATCCCCCTGCTGGTAACCTGCGGTAACAGCAGGTCAGCTGCCCCTGCTGATTCCCTAAGGTAACAGCAGGTCTGCCGCCCCCTGCTGGTAACCCGAGGTAACAGCAGATCTGCCGCCTCCTGCTGGTACCAGGAGTTACTGCTGTCTGGAGAAAAACGCCACGTACAATAGGGTAGCATAATCCTTTTAATGTGACTGGGTTAGAACCATTACGTTTGTTCAATTAGGGTTAGGAATTCCACGTATGCCTAAGTCTGTAATATTAAAGCTTAGTGGATACTCGCACTGCACTGGCATAGTTTAAAGTATCCAACATTTAGATAATCGTGTCGTCATTCCCATCCCTCCACGACGCTATCTGGTTGGGAACAGACCTTTTAATAAAGTCATTCATTAAAATTAAAAGTCATAAAGGCACAAACTTTCTTAAGTCAACGGGTTTCTAAAGCTCTAAAGCAAGTCTGGTGTACAGTCAATAAGACGCGTGACGTCAGACGCCCAGTCATTCAGAAGCGTGACGTCAGAAGCGTGATCAGACCAAGGGGGGCGGGACATCAGTTCGACAGCGCGTATCAAGGCGAGCTAAGCCCCGCCCCCCGATGCAGCACGGCGCCAGCCCATTGGCTGACAACGAAACATCGGAAAAGCAAGAGAGAAGAAAAAGCATCACTGTGCGAACTGTACTCAGGCTCCATAATCTCAATAGCCCTCGACTCTATAAGTAGTAGTTTATTCTGCAGAAGCCTTCCCTCTCCTTCTCCGCCGGCCCTACTTTGTGTGGCTGCAGCGCAGACGTCCCGCTGCGGACACAGAAGAGTCCAGAGGTGAGTCCTGCAGCCCGGAGCTCTCCTGTTGTTCTGCAGAGAGCCGGAGAACGGAGAACGGAAAATGAGTCTGAGATGATCTGTGTTCATATCTGGGCTTATCCTCCGGTCCACGTCAGGGGGGATGGACAGGGGAGGACGTGGTTTACTGGGCTCTCTCCAAGATGCCTATCGAGGGGACGATCTCTGGTGACCGATCTCCAACACTGCTCGGGCTTTTGTCGGACACCAGGGATGCTTCGGTTCTTGTACTTGATGAAGCGAGGTTTACGAAAGAGAAGCGATGTGAGAGACGGTGTGTTTTGGGGGCTAGCCGGCGTCTGGAGGCCTGGACACAAGCATGATGTCTGGAGATAGAAGTTAGGAGGTCTGCGCTTTAGGGCTCTCCTCCGCAAACTGAGGAATGACGCTGCTTAGCTGCGAGTTATGTCTTGTCCGCTCTGTTCCTAGGTTTCCTCTCCAGGAGTTCTCCACCCGTCAGATCTGGACAGACTAGTCTTAGCGTTGTGTCCAACACCGCCAAGACGAACTCACCTATGTTATTATAACACAGGTGTTAAAACAGGTGTTCTAACACCTGTATTATAACGCTACCAACTGTAATCCGGGAGGACTCGCCTACACTCAGGATATACAGCCTAACTTAGACTGAGGCTGTGAAGCCTCTCTTACACTGAGGCTGAGGCTGTAGAGGGTTAGGGTTAGGGGCTTTCCTCCTCTGAGTCTGTGAAGCCTCTAAGCATCTCATAAAAGAGGCTGTGCTCTTTGCACCAGTGTGTGTTAGAGGTTCACTAGTTGTTGATAGAGAGTCCCGTCTAACTTAAACCTTAACCTTAACCTTAAACTATGGTTTTTTTTACAGACGGTTGTAGATGTCCTCCTAGATGTGTAATAACAAATTCATATGATTAACAAAACGTCTCATATCTTTCCTCGATTATTTAATGGTGAGAAAAAACAACAAAAAACAACGATATATTACTCTAAATATCGACATATATAACCTGACCCTTTGACCCAGATGGTATTGCATTGTTCCCTTATTCCGCTATAGGATGAGGGAGATATATTGTGGTTTCTCTTTCTTCTGACAAATGTACTTATTGTGAGTCGCTCTGCATAAAAGCATCTGCTAAGCGGCCTGAATTTGAACATCAATATGTAAATGTATTTAGTTTTTGGCGTTTTCTTGTTCTGGATTTGATTAATCTACTCAGCTCAGTTGATCTCTTTATTCACACACACACACACACACACACACACACACACACACACACACACACACACACACACACACACACACACACACACACACACACACACACACACACACACACAAACCTAACAGTAAACACATTGTTAGAGCAGCTGCCTGATTAGCCTGTGTCTGACCGCTTACGTCACCCCCCTCATCTGGGACATGGATCGTGTTTACAAAGCAACATGTCTGTAGCGCTGTAGGAGAGGGAAGAGGCTACCTAGTGATGGGTCAATATACCTAAAGCTCCCTGTTGAAGAGGCTACCTAGTGATGGGTCAATATACCTAAAGCTCCCTGTTGAAGAGGTTACCTAGTGATGGGTCAATATACCTAAAGCTCCCTGTTGAAGAGGTTACCTAGTGATGGGTCAATATACCTAAAGCTCCCTGTTGAAGAGGTTACCTAGTGATGGGTCAATATACCTAAAGCTCCCTGTTGAAGAGGTTACCTAGTGATGGGTCAATATACCTAAAGCTCCCTGTTGAAGAGGTTACCTAGTGATGGGTCAATATACCTAAAGCTCCCTGTTGAAGAGGCTACCTAGTGATGGGTTAATATACCTAAAGCTCCCTGTTGAAGAGGTTACCTAGTGATGGGTCAATATACCTAAAGCTCCCTGTTGAAGAGGTTACCTAGTGATGGGTCAATATACCTAAAGCTCCCTGTTGAAGAGGTTACCTAGTGATGGGTCAATATACCTAAAGCTCCCTGTTGAAGAGGTTACCTAGTGATGGGTTAATATACCTAAAGCTCCCTGTTGAAGAGGTTACCTAGTGATGGGTCAATATACCTAAAGCTCCCTGTTGAAGAGGTTACCTAGTGATGGGTCAATATACCTAAAGCTCCCTGTTGAAGAGGTTACCTAGTGATGGGTCAATATACCTAAAGCTCCCTGTTGAAGAGGTTACCTAGTGATGGGTTAATATACCTAAAGCTCCCTGTTGAAGAGGTTACCTAGTGATGGGTTAATATACCTAAAGCTCCCTGTTGAAGAGGTTACCTAGTGATGGGTCAATATACCTAAAGCTCCCTGTTGAAGAGGTTACCTAGTGATGGGTCAATATACCTAAAGCTCCCTGTTGAAGAGGTTACCTAGTGATGGGTCAATATACCTAAAGCTCCCTGTTGAAGAGGTTACCTAGTGATGGGT
Organism: Gadus chalcogrammus; assembly: GCF_026213295.1. Classification (NCBI taxonomy): domain Eukaryota; kingdom Metazoa; phylum Chordata; class Actinopteri; order Gadiformes; family Gadidae; genus Gadus; species Gadus chalcogrammus. The sequence continues at coordinate 27,932,588 of NC_079414.1, read as the reverse complement.
TAATATACCTAAAGCTCCCTGTTGAAGAGGTTACCTAGTGATGGGTTAATATCTAAAGCTCCCTGTTGAAGAGGTTACCTAGTGATGGGTCAATATACCTAAAGCTCCATGTTGAAGAGGTTACCTAGTGATGGGTTAATATACCTAAAGCTCCCTGTTGAAGAGGTTACCTAGTGATGGGTTAATATACCTAAAGCTCCCTGTTGAAGAGGTTACCTAGTGATGGGTCAATATACCTAAAGCTCCCTGTTGAAGAGGTTACCTAGTGATGGGTCAATATACCTAAAGCTCCCTGTTGAAGAGGTTACCTAGTGATGGGTTAATATACCTAAAGCTCCCTGTTGAAGAGGTTACCTAGTGATGGGTTAATATACCTAAAGCTCCCTGTTGAAGAGGTTACCTAGTGATGGGTTAATATCTAAAGCTCCCTGTTGAAGAGGTTACCTAGTGATGGGTTAATATACCTAAAGCTCCCTGTTGAAGAGGTTACCTAGTGATGGGTTAATATACCTAAAGCTCCCTGTTGAAGAGGTTACCTAGTGATGGGTTAATATACCTAAAGCTTCCTGTTGAAGAGGTTACCTAGTGATGGGTTAATATCTAAAGCTCCCTGTTGAAGAGGTTACCTAGTGATGGGTTAATATCTAAAGCTCCCTGTTGAAGAGGTTACCTTGATGGGTTAATATCTAAAGCTCCCTGTTGAAGAGGTTACCTAGTGATGGGTTAATATCTAAAGCTCCCTGTTGAAGAGGTTACCTAGTGATGGGTTAATATCTAAAGCTCCCTGTTGAAGAGGTTACCTAATGATGGGTTAATATACCTAAAGCTCCCTGTTGAAGAGGTTACCTAGTGATGGATTAATATACCTAAAGCTCCCTGTTGAAGAGGTTACCTAGTGATGGGTTAATATACCTAAAGCTCCCTGTTGAAGAGGTTACCTAGTGATGGTTTAATATCCTAAAGCTCCCTGTTGAAGAGGTTACCTAGTGATGGGTTAATATACCTAAAGCTCCCTGTTGAAGAGGTTACCTAGTGATGGGTTAATATACCTAAAGCTCCCTGTTGAAGAGGTTACCTAGTGATTGGGTTAATATACCTAAAGCTTCCTGTTGAAGAGGTTACCTAGTGATGGGTTAATATCTAAAGCTCCCTGTTGAAGAGGTTACCTAGTGATGGGTTAATATCTAAAGCTCCCTGTTGAAGAGGTTACCTGATGGGTTAATATCTAAAGCTCCCTGTTGAAGAGGTTACCTAGTGATGGGTTAATATCTAAAGCTCCCTGTTGAAGAGGTTACCTAATGATGGGTTAATATACCTAAAGCTCCCTGTTGAAGAGGTTACCTAGTGATGGGTTAATATCTAAAGCTCCCTGTTGAAGAGGTTACCTAGTGATGGGTTAATATCTAAAGCTCCCTGTTGAAGAGGTTACCTAGTGATGGGTTAATATCTAAAGCTCCCTGTTGAAGAGGTTACCTAGTGATGGGTTAATATACCTAAAGCTCCCTGTTGAAGAGGTTACCTAGTGATGGGTTAATATACCTAAAGCTCCCTGTTGAAGAGGTTACCTAGTGATGGGTTAATATCTAAAGCTCCCTGTTGAAGAGGTTACCTGATGGGTTAATATCTAAAGCTCCCTGTTGAAGAGGTTACCTAGTGATGGGTTAATATCTAAAGCTCCCTGTTGAAGAGGTTACCTAGTGATGGGTTAATATCTAAAGCTCCCTGTTGAAGAGGTTACCTAATGATGGGTTAATATACCTAAAGCTCCCTGTTGAAGAGGTTACCTAGTGATGGGTTAATATCTAAAGCTCCCTGTTGAAGAGGTTACCTAGTGATGGGTTAATATCTAAAGCTCCCTGTTGAAGAGGTTACCTAGTGATGGGTTAATATCTAAAGCTCCCTGTTGAAGAGGTTACCTAGTGATGGGTTAATATCTAAAGCTCCCTGTTGAAGAGGTTACCTGATGGGTTAATATCTAAAGCTCCCTGTTGAAGAGGTTACCTGATGGGTTAATATCTAAAGCTCCCTGTTAAGCACATGGAAAGCTGATTTCAGACATTGCTGCGTTTGTGCTTTAGGTATCGACGAGGTTCAACATTCATTGGAGGTTTCATAGATTAAGTGGTAGCCCTTTTAAAGGTAAAGATGAGGGCAACAATAGGCCAAAAGTCTTTCATTGGTACATGGCTGCTCCCTCGTAGCACATGATTCATATCTATTAATAAAGTTATGAAATAGTACGAAACGGTTCTGTTAAGTCGCTCCAGCGTTGTTGGCTGAGGGCTGATCTGAAGCAGGCGTGCCTTGCTCAGCCGGAGAGTCAGGAGGACTCACCTTCCAACCTGACTCCAAGGGACCCTGAGTGCCCGTCCCTCCCAGGGACATGAGGCCCCGGAGCTGAGCAGTCCGCTGTAGTCGTTTAGTTCTAGATGATTCAGTTAAAGTCAGGGAAGGCCCCATGAAGGCCAGCTGACTAAACGGTTAGTTGAGGAGAACATGAATATGATTATACTAAATGTATGAATGAATTGCCCCATTCAATAATATAAGCTGCTCACTAAAGGGTCAACTACGCACGCAGCATCATTTGGTGTATGGCCAGCCAGCTTAAACACACTATAGTTTATAATAAGTCTTATTCTGGAGGAATCATTTAATGTTTGACTACGATTGAATCCCAACACGTCATAAATGATTCCTAAATGTGTCATGTGTCATCAAAAGTATTTTGGAAGTGGTTTGGTCTGACCCACAGACCCAGTGGCTCCTGAGCCCTGACTCCATTCAGACCAATCGGATTCTCTCCCCATACGAGACGGGACCCCTGACATTGGGGACGTTTGATTGGTCTACGCGTTGGTTCTCCTCGCCCTCTGAGCGCTGATATCTCCTCACTCTGCTCCTCCTTCTCCTCCAGGCTCCACGCGTTTCCACCATGACCACCTCCTGGAGCGACAGGCTGCAGAAGAATGCAGACTTGCCAGCGAACATGGACGGCCTGGCCATGAAGAAGTACCGGAGGGAGCCCTACCACAGGTAGAGCCCCCGTAGAGTCCACCCAGGTGGTCCGCACTGGAGCCCAGAGTGACCCCCCTGAGCTGGTCCTCTCCATGGAGCAGGAGATGTCAGGAGACGTGTGGGCGGCATGAGGCTCAGGAGGCAGAGCGGGTCGGCTGGTGACCTGAAGGTCGCTGGTTCGATCCCCGGCTCCTCCTAGCTGAGTGTGGAGGTGTCCCTGAGCGAGACGCCTAACCCTGACTGCTGTTGACCAGCTGGCTTTCCTGTCAAGCTTTTGTCCTCCCACTCAGATAATATAAGATAAGATAAGGCTGTCATGATGAGAGGCCCGATGGCATCACTCTGACCGGAGGTTGAGTCAGGGCGGGGGGGGGGGGGGGGGTTGGGTAACAGTGAACTCTGCCTGGCTCTACCTCCCGTTATCAGTTACCGTAAGCTAACAGCACGATGGAGGGCGGGGCCTCAGTTGCCTCACTTTATTCTCTTCTCTGAGACAGCCTTTTAGGCTAGTAGCTAGGAGCTAGGGGATAGGGGGTAGGGGTTAGGGGCTAGAATCTAGGGACTAGGACCTAGGGTCTAGGAGCTAGGGGCTAGGAGCTAGGGGGTAGGGGCTAGGGGGTAGGGGCTAGAATCTAGGGACTAGGGTCTAGGAGCTAGGGGCTAGGAGCTAGGGGGAATGGGCTAGGGGCTAGGAGCTAAGGGCTAGGAGCTAACGAGTTATGGTCGAGTTATGAGGGAGACTGACATGCGTCCAGATGACTGCTAACCTCCGTGGGGCCGCGGGGTCTGGAGCCTCTCTGTGGGGCCGCGGGGCCGTGGGGCCGTGGGGTCTGGAGCCTCTCTGTGGCGCCGTGGGGCCGTGGGGCTGCGGGGTCTGGAGCCTCTCTGTGGCGCCGTGGGGCCGTGGGGCCTGGAGCAACTCTGTGGGGCCGCGGGGCCGTGGGGCCGTGGGGCCGCGGGGCCGCGGGGCCTGGAGCAACTCTGTGGGGCCGTGGGGCCGCGGGGCCGCGGGGTCTGGAGCCTCTCTGTGGCGCCGTGGGGTCAGAGTGTTAGAGGTCACTGTCCGTCCCAGAGGTCCGAGCGTTAGAGGTCACTGTCCGTCCCAGAGGTCAGAGTGTTAGAGGTCACTGTCCGTCCCAGAGGTCAGAGTGTTAGAGGTCACTGTCCGTCCCAGAGGTCAGAGTGTTAGAGGTCACTGTCCGTCCCAGAGGTCAGAGTGTTAGAGGTCACTGTCCGTCCCAGAGGTCAGAGTGTTAGAGGTCACTGTCCGTCCCAGAGGTCAGAGGTTAGGGTGCACTCACACTAGGCCATCTGGCCGTGGCCGTTTTCACACCTAACCGCGCTCAAATCTGCCAGTGTGAGTGTGGCCAGTCTGGCCAGGCCGGGCCAACTTGGCCACTTGGGAGAGGTGTGCTGCTACGGTACGGGCCGCCGCGGTACAGATGGTAATGAGCCAACACGCGCACACACACGGCTACGCAACCTGAGCTGGATGACGTATAGTCCATGCGACGACCACGGACATAATAAAGGCGACGAGCCTTCTTTCCCATTAAACGGTAAACATGGCGTCAAGCGGTTCAACTGTTGGTTCACGTTGGTCCCATAGAGAAGTCGAGTGTCTGTTAGCCATTTGGGCAGACGATGCTATTCAGGCACAGTTGGAGAAGACCCCCAAGAATTCCGATGTATTTGGGAGAATCTAAAGTGTGAACTGTGTTCTCTGTGTTGTCGTCCGTTGTTGTTAAAACTCTGACTGGCGGCAGACTCTATTATGGTCCATGCAGCGGACGCTCGGTGATGACGTGTTACGACGTGATGACGTATGTACAAGAGCCTACCGTGGCCAGGCCACAGTGGCGACGGCCAACGGCCACGGCCAGATGGCCTAGTGTGAGTGCACCCTTAGAGGTCACTGTCCGTCCCATAGGTCAGAGTGTTTCCGTGGTAACAGTGAGCCACTGGGCAGAGCGCTGCACAGCTGTTGCCGGGGGCCGTTGCTAGGGGACGGCCCGTCTCCATGGAGCTATTTGAGGCTGGGCTGGCGTCAGCTGGGAGCAAAGTCAACCCCGCTATCTTATCCCACGCCCCCCCGCCCCCCCGCCCGGCCCGCCCGCTTGGTCAACACAGGCTGGCCTCATTCAGCAGCTTTACCCCGGCCCCTTGAAACCAGTGAACCCAGTGAACCCAGTGAACCCCTTGTTCCACGGACAGTGGTGGTGGTGTGGTGATGGTGGTGGTGGTGGTGGAGTTAATGATGGTGGTGGTGGAGGAGGTGGGGGAGGTCGTGGTGGTTAAGTTAGTGGTGGTGGTGGTGGTAGTGGTGTTCAAGGAACACAGTCTTTACACCCTGCAGTCTGTAGTCTGGGTTCTTTAGGAGCATGAGAATAAGCCGGTCAGCCTGTGTGTGAGCCTCCTCTAAAGTACCTGTGTGTGTGTGTGAGCCTCCTCTAGAGTACCTGTGTGTGTGTGAGAGCCTCCTCTAAAGTACCTGTGTGTGTGAGCCTCCTCTAGAGTACCTGTGTGTGTGAGCCTCCTCTAGAGTACCTGTGTGTGTGTGAGCCTCCTCTAGAGTACCTGTGTGTGTGTGAGCCTCCTCTAAAGTACCTGTGTGTGTGTGAGCCTCCTCTAGAGTACCTGTGTGTGTGTGAGCCTCCTCTAGAGTACCTGTGTGTGTGTGAGCCTCCTCTAGAGTACCTGTGTGTGTGTGAGCCTCCTCTAGAGTACCTGTGTGTGTGTGCGCCTCCTCTAGAGTACCTGTGTGTGTGAGCCTCCTCTAGAGTGTGTGAGCCAAGCTGGTCCACTGCTGTAGCTTGTTTTGATTCTATGTGGCTTCTGATTGTTCTGGAAGTCTTTGAGAAGAGCTGGCAAACACCATCGCACAAAACCCCCCCGGCCCCCCCCCCCCCACTGACAAAAGACAAGACAGAATGACGCGGAATGACCGTTTTTTGCAACAAGTGAGAAATGTTTTGAATAGTAAGTAGGCTGCGGTGTGTGTGTGTGTGTTGTGTTAGCGTAATGGATGCGCAGTGTTGTGTTAGCTTCATGGATGAGGTGTGTGTCGCTGGAGCTGAACTAAGATCATCACAAAGTGTGTTAAGATGTAATCAACCCTACGATGCGCGCTCTTTCTACTGGGCTGAAGTCCAAATGGGAACTCATTCACCACGGCCTCGCTGCCAGGTATGTCTGCTTTCTTTTAGAGGACTTTAAGAGCTTTTACAGGACAGTTGACGGTTGTGTGTGCGTGTGTGTGTGTCTCTGTTGTGTACGGGGAATGGGTTAACCTAGTGATGGTTAGTGCTTGGCACTTGGTTCTATGAACATCCTTACTGTACCGACAGAGATATAGTGATGTTTCTCTTTTTTTGACAAACTGACTTTTTGTGAGTCTCTTTGGATACAAGTGTCTGATAAACGCCCTGAGTGTAAATGTGAATGTTCGTAGGGAGATGAGGTCGATGCCCATACGGGAGGCTGGGCCTGGACCCTTGATGTCGCCTCTTGGCTGTTTTAATTAGTGTCAGCCAGGTATGGTCTGGATCAAATCCCCCAAAGTGGACCGGCTCGGGTACAAACAGGATGGCTATCTGCTGCCATTTTCATATAACAAATCAGAAAAGGGTACTTACTTATTAACAGTTTTCATTTGCTGCCGTTTCAATTCTGAATCTCAATAAAGCTGACTCAGCAAAAGGAACATAACATAACCTATGTTTAAACTAAGCTAAGGAAGAACTTTGACCCTGACCCCTGACCCTGACCCCTAACCCTGTCCCTAAACCCTGACCCTGACCCTTGACCCTGACCCTGACCCTAAACCCTAACTGTGCTCCTGCAGGGTGTTCGTGAACCGGAGTCTCGCCATGGAGAAGATCAAGTGTTTTGGCTTTGATATGGATTACACTCTAGCAGGTAAGCACACACACACACACACACACACACACACACACACACACACACACACACACACACACACACACACACACACACACACACACACACACACACACACACACACACACACACAAACTTGACTAAGTACACGGTATGAGGTATAAGTTTGACTAAATCAATACCAGCAAAATTGTTTAGGCTAAAAGCCCACTGCAAACACAGTAAACAACACATATAGGCCCTAAAGCTATTAAAGATAAAAATTGTATTTGTTTTTCACTCACCGTTTGACTTCTTTACGGGAAAAGTATTAGTCCTTGTATAACGTGCGCTTCATAAATTCACCTCTTGTGACCGTTCAAGCCCACAGCAACCGAACTTAAAAGACGATGCACTGCCTACATCGTCTTTTATTTTTGGTTTCATAATCACACATGTGGAATTGCGCCTTGGCCTATTCGGCATATTGAACCGTCGGCCTAATGCGCCTCCTTTTAGAAAAGTCGGACAAACGGACCTTCGGACCAATGGGTTCCGTTTTCGGAACATTGAACCGTCGGCATGGTGGCATGTCGATCTAAGGGGAAATATTTCGGACCATTGAGACGTCGGAACAATGAGGCGTCGGAATTACGGCATGGCACCGAGCCAGCCTCACACTCAGTTCATGGCACACACGTGGTTATCTGGATCTTACTGGGCTAGATTCTTCTGGAACATGTCTCGCACTCCGTCCAAAGGTCCCGTATCCCCCTCCTCACCATGACGTAGAGATCACAGGAACCAACCCATCCAAAGTCCCCCTAGCCCCCTCCTCACCATGACGTGGAGATCACAGGAACCAACCCGTCCAAAGGTCCCCTCGCCCCCCTCCTCACCATGACGTGGAGATCACAGGAACCAACCGGTCCAAAGTCCCCCTCGCCCCCCTCCTCGGGGCGCGCCCTGGACACACTGTGCGTTGGGTAGGAAGGTGAACCGGGGGCCGTCTGGACCACGTGCTCCAGGCCCCTCGGGGAGGGGGCCTTCAGATAGCACGGTGGGGCTGACCCCATGGCCGACGGCCCGGCCACCCTCAGGCAGTGCGTCAAGGGCCGTGTTCCAATACCCGTACTTCCATGAGTATACTTAAAGGAAGCATACTATCCACACTGTCTACTAGGTTCATTTTTCAGGTGTGAGTGCTGTTCCAAATCAAGTACTCCGTGGTGCACTAACCGGAAGTTACGATCACGACTGCCGCCGTGGCTCCTCCCCCGCAATAAACATCCCGTTTTGAACGGTGTACTCTTTACGCCTAGCAGCTATAAAAAGCTATAAAAACTACAAAATGACTCTTTTAATGCAGGCTATGTGGAAAATGCGCCGACCTTGGCTCAGCCTGGCTCCGCCTCTTCCGCTACGTAGCTAAGATGGCTGCCGTTGAGTACGGGGAGTGTCCTTCGATCCACACTTCACGATTAGTCCGTTTTGAGTACGGCATCTGGGTCCTTGAAGTATACGTCTTTTCGCCGGATCTGAATTGGAACGTACTGCGTACTCAAATTTTGGCTAGTAAGTACGGACAGTACGGGTATTGGAACACGGCATAGGAGTAGGAGGTCCTCTCCTGGGTAGGGTGCGTCCTCTATGTGCCTGGGGTTGAGTTGTTTACCTGGCGTCCAAAGGGGTGAAGGACATGCAGGGTGTGAATCCTCGACCCGCTGACAGTAGGCTCTGATTACCCCCCCCATCCCCAATCCCCCCCCCCCCCCACAGTGTAGAGGGGTGTGTGTGTGTGTGTGTGTGTGTGTATGTGTGTGTGTGTGTGTTGACAGCTCATGTCCTGGCATTTGCAGGATTGATGAATTTGGTCTCGGGTCCCCTCACCTCCTACACAGACAGAGTTGAAGCGGTCCAATCACAACCGTTTATCTGATAAGGGCGGGTTGAATGCGATCATCTTACAGACGAGCGGCCAATGGGAGCAGCTGAGGCCTTTTCTTAAACAACCAAGATGGCCGCCGCTGAAGTGTCTCTTTGGACTTCAGTTCTACAGCCTGATTATTAAACAGAAACGTCCATCAAACCGTATCGGCGGTTCAAAGGACGCCACCAAGGGATCACCCAGGAAGCAGATGATCTTAGTGCATCTAGAAGAATCAAGGACACGCCAGGAGCAAACAGAATGTTAATCCTCTCCTTTCTACATCTTTATCCTCATAATCCTAATAACAATGTTCGCTCTGTGCACCAATCAGAACCCAGGCTGCGGCGAGGCCACTGAAGGTCAGGGTCGAGGTTTGGTTGTTTATTCCTCCAGTGAGCCGGTAGACTGAGAGAGAGGCAGGGTGGAGCGGGGACCGAAAGGGAAAGGCTCCCAAAATAGGCTTCTTTGTAGAGGCTCAAGAGTTGGGAGAGCAAGGAGGAGGTGGAGGAGGGGGAGGAGGAGGAGGAGGAGGAGGAGGAGGAGCAGGAGGAGTTGGGGGAGGTGGAGGAGGAGGAGGTGGAGGAGGAGGAGGTGGAGGAGGAGGGAAGGACGGAGAGCTTTGGTTGGTCCAGCTGGCCCCTGGCTCAGAGCCAGCCCCTCTGCTGGCCGGCATGGGGACCAGAGAGGGGGGTCTCAGAGAGAGAGGGAGGGGGGGTCTCACTGAGGAGGGTCACAGAGAGAGGGGTTCTCAGAGAGGGGGGGAGGTCTAGGGGGGTCTCACAGAGAGAGGGTGGGGGGTCTCAGAGGGGGGGGCTCCAGCTTTGGGCAGAAATAGTGGCGGGCTTTAAGGCTTATACCCTCCCGGACCGACACACATCTATCTTTATCACTGGTCGCATGCAACTATAAATAACACACACACAGAGATTACACATGTTCAGCAACGGAGTGAATGTTCCCCCCCCCCCCCCCTGGGGGTGAATGTCTGTGTGGGTGATGTTGTCCCGCGAGCCCCCCCAGCCTCTGCAGTCTGTATTAATACCGTCTGACATCGCCCTGTCACAGCGCGGGGTCATCCCTCTGTTGTTCCTCTGCTCCACGGCCACGCCCTCTGACCTCTGACCCTGGATCTCTGTGGTCTACGTCTGACCCCCCACTGACCTCTGACCTCTAACA
>NC_079414.1:27915085-27917585 GCF_026213295.1 Gadus chalcogrammus | reverse complement strand
CTGAGGACCTCAGACCTCACTGGTTCACAGGGTGAAGACCTCACACCTCATTGGTTCACAGGCTGAGGACCTCAGACCTCACTGGTTCACAGGCTGAGGACCTCACTGGTTCACAGGCTGAGGACCTCAGACCTCACTGGTTCACAGGGTGAAGACCTCACACCTCACTGGTTCACAGGCTGAGGACCTCAGACCTCACTGGTTCACAGGCTGAGGACCTCACTGGTTCACAGGCTGAGGACCTCAGACCTCACTGGTTCACAGGGTGAAGACCTCACACCTCATTGGTTCACAGGCTGAGGACCTCAGACCTCACTGGTTCACAGGGTGAAGACCTCACACCTCATTGGTTCACAGGCTGAGGACCTCAGACCTCACTGGTTCACAGGCTGAGGACCTCACTGGTTCACAGGCTGAGGACCTCAGACCTCACTGGTTCACAGGGTGAAGACCTCACACCTCAGTGGTTCACAGGCTGAGGACCTCAGACCTCACTGGTTCACAGGCTGAGGACCTCAGACCTCACTGGTTCACAGGCTGAGGACCTCAGACCTCACTGGTTCACAGGGTGAAGACCTCACACCTCACTGGTTCACAGGCTGAGGACCTCAGACCTCACTGGTTCACAGGCTGAAGACCTCACACCTCACTGGTTCACAGGCTGAGGACCTCAGACCTCACTGGTTCCTGGTTTAGGCCAAACCTTTAGCCCCCCCCTACCCTCACAGGCCTCTTACACACTTGTTGTATGGTGTTCGTCCTGGTAATTAAAAACAGTACGTAGCTTTGTGTAGCGTCTTATTCTAGCTGTCTCTGTTGTGTACGGGGAATGGGTTAACCTAGTGATGGTTAGTGCTTGGCACTAACCATCTGACCAACTCTCTTCTTCTGACATATGTACTTATTGTAAGTCGCTCTGGATGAATGCGTCTGCTAAATGCCCTAAATGTAAAGCTTGTGTTCCTCCCTAACGGTGTACGTATCGCAGGGTGACAAAGGGCTTATGACTGTGTGAGGCAGGTTTATTCAACAACTCCCACGCATTCACACAGTCACCCAAACGCACACAAAACAGGACTTGGTACGCTTTTATGACTTTTACAGCTGTTTCTCTCTACCTCTCTCTCTCTGTCTGTCTGTCTGTCTGTCTGTCTGTCTGTCTGTCTGTCTGTCTGTCTGTCTGTCTGTCTGTCTGTCTGTCTGTCTGTCTGTCTGTCTGTCTGTCTGTCTGTCTGTCTCTGTCTCTCTCTCTTTCTCTCTGTCTGTCTGTCTCTCTGTGTGTGATACAGGGAACGCTGAAGTCTAAGACCCTAGAGAACCTGGAGAAGTATGTGGTTAAAGATGTGAGTATATCTCCTGGTCCACAATGTCTTCACTCCTGAAACGTGTTCTCTGTGATGAATGGATGGAGGTAGGGTTACTGCCTCTTCCAAGGATCGGGAAATTTACTCCAAGATGTGACGACTTTCCTTCTTTCAGGCAAAGCTGTCCCTCCTCCTGAGCCGGATGAACGAGGTGTCCAAAGTCTTCCTCGCGACCAATAGTGACTACAAGTACACTGACGTGAGTTCAATCAATGAGCAGGCTGCAGTACCCTTACGGGCCACAGGGGCAGTAATGTAGAGCAATCTGGCTCTCACACACACCAGCTTTAATCCATACTTAACGCACGTGATGAAGTTAGTAACGTATGTATGTCTGCCCCATCTTCTCAGAAAATCATGACCTACCTGTTTGACTTCTCCCACGGCCCAAAGGTAACGTGACGCATATCTGACTATTTGTTTGTACTGTATATGTATTACTGTATATATATATATATATATATATATATATATATATATATATATATATATATATATATATGTATATATACTGTATATATATGGGATCACACCTTGACCTAGAACTATAACTTCATAATATACATATTACATCGGTGGTATAATGTGAAGCAATGTTATCTCATAATCATGTGTTATTTTGTGTAATTTCGAAAGATTTTAATGAAATAGACATTTTTGGAGCAAATGTTCCAATTGGGTATAAATATATATTTTTTTTATCCAAATAACTATCATGCTGTCATGTTGTGATGTTGATATGGGTGTTAATATAAATCAGGTGCTGTCTAAATTAGGGACTTATTTCAGTAACGCTGATTAAAGGACACAGATTACCATAGACGATCATGTAAGGCGTCCACTGACAGTACCAGCTCAACTCGCCTCGACTAAGACTAAGGAGCAGGTTTGAACCAAAGATGATTAGGGTTCACCGGCCCTTTAAGAGGGAGGGGCCTTGGGGCAGACCGGCCCTTTAAGAGGGAGGGGCCTTGGTGCAGACCGGCCCTTTAAGAGGGAGGGGCCGGGCTTCAGACCGGCCCTTTAAGAGGGAGGGGCCTTGGGGCAGACCGGCACTTTAAGAGGGAGGGGCCGTGGGGCAGACCGGCCCTTTAAGAGGGAGGGGCCGTGGGGCAGACCGGCCCTTTAAGAGGGAG
>NC_079414.1:27907585-27910085 GCF_026213295.1 Gadus chalcogrammus | reverse complement strand
CTCGCTCAGGGACACCTCCACACTCCGCTAGGAGGAGCCGGGGATCGAACCAGCGACCTTCCGGTCACCAGCCGACCCGCTCTACCTCCTCATCACGTTTCCTCTCGTTGCGCGGTTCTTTTTAAACCACGGTTCTTTTTAAACCACGGTTCTTTTTAAACCACGGTTCTTTTTAAACCATGCTATTTTGAAACACAGGTCTAGCGACACAAAACTGTAGGGAGCTAAGAAGCTAAGGTTTTGTCTGGATGCTAACCCTCCCACGTACCGAGCCCAAAGGCCTCAGGCGGAAACAACCATATATCGCTGCCATAGAACCAAGCACTAACCATCACTAGGTTAACCCATTCTCCGTATACAACACAGATTGCTAGGATAAGATGCTGCACAACTAAGTACTATAACTAAGAACGTCCGACATACAATAAGTGCGTACATTAAGAACAATAAGTGCAGGACATATAACATACAGGACGAGGATGGGGGGAGGCTGTGCGTCTCGGTGAGCTCTTCGTGGAGGCTGGGGACCGGGGAGAGATCCTCCTCTGTGTGAACCGACTGGCACCCGGCGACGTGTTTATGGGCTGACAAGACGCTTTGAGGTTTGATCCAGGAGTCCCTAGATAGCGCGCATATAAACAACCTGACAACCCCCCCACATCAAACCCCGCCGCCAAAAATACACCGGATCTCCGGTCACGTGATTGGTCGGTCTGGTGTCCCAGGGTTCCCACAGACAAGGTCAGGGATGGCACTTAATGTACGCACTAATATACATTACTGTATGTCGTATGTCCTGGCACTTAAAAACAGTACTTCGTACTTGGTTCTATGAAGGCCCTTACTGTACAGACAGTCACTGTCTGTGACTGTACTGTTGTTCTCTTTCTTCTGACTAATGTTCTTATTGTGAGTCGCTCTGGATGAAAGCGAACGACCTGAAGGTCAACGACCCAAAACCTTCCCATAGCAGGGAACCTCCGGATGAGGCCTGAGTCTGGGGCTGTGACCGAGTGTTGGGGGCGGCGTGAGGCTCAGGAGGCAGAGCGGCTCGGCTGGTAACCAGAAGGTCGCTGGTTCGAGCCCCGGCTCCTCCTAGCTGAGTGTGGAGGTGTCCTTGAGCGAGACGCCTCACCCTGACTGCTCCTGACCAGCTGGCTGTCGCCCTGCGGGGCTGACTCCGCCGACGGGGTGTGAATGAATGGGTGAATGTGAGGCAGTGTTGTGAAGCTGTGTGAGCGGCCGCGGGTTATAAAGCGCGGTATGAAGGCTGTGGGTTCATCTTCTCCGGTCCTCCCCCAGAGGGTGACCCATGACATGGACATGTGCTACGGCATGATGGGCAGCCTGTTCCGGAGCGGCTCCCGCCAGACGCTGTTCGCCTCCCAGGTGATGCGCTACGCAGACCTCTACGCTGCCTCCTTCATCAACCTGCTCTACTACCCCTTCAGCTACCTCTTCAGGGCCTCGCACGTACTGGTGGGTACACACGCACGCACACTCACACACACACAGGTTCACTCCGTAACTCTAACCCTAACCCTAACCCTAACCCTGCTCTCTTAATGACATCATCTCACTCTGCCGTGGTAAAATGCCCCCCGATGGAGAAACAGCGCCACCTATTGCTTATCTTGATGACCCAAGTCCTGATCTTTAACATAACGGCAGTGGAGGAGAAACACAAACACATTCACATGTTCTTTCGCCGATTTTATGTCAACTCAGTTAGAATGGAAACCGAGAGAGAGAGAGACGTATAGGGAGAGAGAGAGAGGAGAGAGAGAGAGAGAGAGAGAGAGAGAGAGAGAGGAAAGAGAGAGAGAGAGAGAGAGAGAGAGAGGAGAGAGAGAGACAGAGAGAGAGAGAGAGAGAGAGAGAGAGAGAGAGAGAGAGAGAGAGAGAGAGAGGAAAGAGAGAGAGAGAGAGAGAGAGGAGAGAGAGAGACAGAGAGAGAGACAGAGAGAGAGACAGAGAGAGGAAAGAGAGAGAGAGAGAGAGAGAGAGAGAGAGACAGAGAGAGAGAGAGACAGAGAGAGAGACAGAGAGACAGAGAGAGAGAGAGACAGAGAGAGAGAGAGAGAGAGAGAGAGAGAGAGAGAGAGAGAGAGAGAGAGAGAGAGAGAGAGTGCTTTTCCAGAATAACGAGCCTTAAACGCTGCCCTATTTCAAACCTGATGACCCGACGGTCCTGTCAGGGTTGGGTTTGCTAAAGCAGTGAGGAACCCTAACCCTAACCCTAAAGCGGTGAGGAACCCTAACCCTAACCCTGAAGCGGTGAGGAACCCTAACCCTAACCCTGAAGCGGTGAGGAACCCTAACCCTAACCCTGAAGCGGTGAGGAACCCTAACCCTAACCCTAAAGCGGTGAGGCTTGAAGAGTGTCAGCAGGTCACAGGTCAGCGGCCGCTGGCTCAGAGGGTCAGCAGGTCACAGGTCAGCGGCCGCCGGCTCAGAGGGTCAGCAGGTCACAGGTCAGCGGCCGCCGGCTCAGAGGGTC
>NC_079414.1:27906081-27907485 GCF_026213295.1 Gadus chalcogrammus | reverse complement strand
GTGGTCTTACTGAAGTAGAAGGGCACAGCGGTGTAGTTGTGCGCCTCTCGGTAGGCGATGAGGTTGATCTCGTGCTGCCGCTGCTGCTGCTGCAGCCGGTGCTTGGTGCGGCGGTGGTGGCAGACGCAGCAGCAGCAGAGGAGGAGGATGATGGCCCAGACCAGCCAGAACCCTGGACGGAGAGCAGCTTTACAATGCTGCCTCACATTCATGCACACATTCCCCCCCCCGACGGCGGAGTCAGCCCCGCAGGGCGACAGCCAGCTGGTCAGCAGCAGTCAGGGGGAGGCGTCTCGCTCAGGGACACCTCGACACTCAGCTAGGAGGAGACGGGGATCGACCCAGGAACCTTCCGGTTACCAGCCGACCCGCTCTACCTCCCGAGCCAGATGCCGCCCCTACTTAACGCGTTTGAGACGTTAGATAAAGGGGCAGTAAGGGGTCAACCTTTTCTTGAGACATTGGGGTATGAACCCGGTATCTTCTGTCTCCTGCACTATTAACAACATAGAGTCTCATAACTCTTGTTAAATGATAGGCTTGTAGACCCTGGACTCAAACTCTTGCAACTTACAACTGTCAAGATATTATGGACAGCTATGATAAGTAATTGATAAGCGATATTTATTAAGCATTGTTTTGTCGTAAAAAAAGTTGTTCATTAATTTCAAGAGGTGTGTGTTTGACCCCAGGTATCAGATGAGAAGCACTCGTTATGGTCGCCGTACAGGTAGGACCACACAGAGGGAGGTTTGTAGGCGGGCCATACACTGAAGGGCACGGAGGTCGGTGAACACAAACACGTGTCGGCGGGTCTCAGATCATCTGACTGAGAACCTTTAGGCCCTGACCACACACCATATCAGCGGCCGTAGGACAGTCTGGCCAGCTCGGTGAGCTGAGTACGTTCGGTGTGGGCTGGTCCATCGGCCGTCAGTGATCTTGTCAAGCCGTCGGGTTATTTTCAGCCGATAGACAGTAGATAGTTGAATCAGCCATGGCCCATGACCAAACAGTCCGACTGCCTTTTCTCGCCAGACTGTCCGACGACCGATAATCTGGTTGTGTCAGGGCCATTAGATGCAGACGGTGTACTGCAGTCAGAAAACCGAAAGCAAACGAAAGCAAACTTAAGTCTGCTTTCAACTAAAGTTTGGAAAGCAATTTGCAGAAAATCAACAACAAAGTCTTTGCCAACTAAATGCTAAATCTGTTGTGTATTATGAATCAATTCTATTTAAGAACAACTGTCACTGCAATGAGAAACGGTTTACAGAAATGAGTTCCATCAAGTCCTCTCTCCTCCAGAACCCCTACGGACCGCCGCGCTGAACAAGTCCCTGGGTTTATCCTTTCTCCAAACGCATCGTAAACACAAAAACAAGGAGAGATCCAGAGAATGTC
>NC_079414.1:27881081-27903581 GCF_026213295.1 Gadus chalcogrammus | reverse complement strand
GGACTCAGTCTGGGACCCCCCCCAACCAGGCCTCCCGTCTGTCTGCACCGAGATGCAACAGATTACAAAGGACGTGTACAATATACTTTTTAACGGCAGGAGCAATGTTCAACTACTAATGTTATTATTAAATGCACATGGTATAGGGGGGGGGGGGGGGTCCATGACATTACAAAGGAGACCCTAAGTGTAATGAAAACAGACATCGATGCAAGCATTCAGCTTTCAGCAAAAAGAGAAACGATCATAATAATTGATCCTCCCGTCATGGTGTACAAGTTAAAGGTGCCTCTCTGGGCCACTCATCACGCTCAGACACTCCTCTGCCAGACGACGATGGGAGACTCCTTCAGGGATGGTTGGAGAGCCGGCTGTGAGGCCATGGGGGGAACCGCGTCAGGGGAGTGCTCACCGGTCAGTCTGTACCAGGACTCAGTCTGGACCAGGACCAGGTCTCAGTCTGGACCAGGACCAGGACTCAGTCTGGACCAGGACTCAGTCTGGACCAGGACCAGGACTCAGTCTGGACCAGGACTCAGTCTGGACCAGGACCAGGACTCAGTCTGGACCAGGACCAGGACTCAGTCTGGACCAGGACCAGGACTCAGTCTGGACCAGGACTCAGTCTGGGACCAGGACCAGGACTCAGTCCTAAGTTTGCTCAGAATATGGATTTTTTATTTAATCTATTTATAGTCTTTATACCTAATGAGTTTGAGAGGAAATAACGCCCAAAATATCAATATTTTCAATCAATTAATAAATGAAGGCGATTTCAAAAGATACATGAATAAAAAAAGGTAAAATATTAACAGGGTAAGGATAAGATCCCTAACTCTGGGTTTTGGTTAAAGAAGATCAGCCTTCATGTGACTGAAACAGAGGAATAGTCTCTGGGTTTAACAAGATCAGGATCCATATGAATGCCGTATGGACGACCATCAGAGCAGATATTGTACATGTTATGGTTCTAACAAACGTCTCATCTATAAAACAGAAACTTTGGTGATTATACGAACAACAATAGTACGAAAAGATTACAGTCTTCCCAAATCGACGAAAACAGAAAAAAAAGTCACCTCACCCTTTCTCCAGCAAGCCGATCGAAAAAACGGATGAATTCAGTATTTAGAAGTAGTATTAATAAATGTAATCAAAGCAAATAATTCAGTCTTTGGAACATATGAATTACCATAGCCAGTAGGAGGTTGTGTGCCATGGCTGTGGGGTCCTTTGGTCTGGAACGAACTGAGGGGCTCCTCGTCCCCTTCATCACCTTCTCACACTCTGCCCTCCCTCTCTCCCCCACTTGAGATCTGCCCTCACCTCTTGTTCCCTCCCTATAGCCCTCTCCTCCCCCCTCCCCTATAGCCCTCTCCTCTCCTCTCCCCTCCCTATAGCCCTCTCCTCTCCTCCCCCCTCCCCTATAGCCCTCTCCTCTCCTCTCCCCTCTCTATAGCCCTCTCCTCCCCCCTCTCTATAGCCCTCTCCTCTCCCCTCTCTATAGCCCTCTCCTCCCCCCTCCCCTATAGCCCTCCCCTCCCCCCTCCCTATAGCCCTCTCCTCCCCCCTCCCTATAGCCCTCTCCTCTCCTCTCCCCTCTCTATAGCCCTCTCCTCTCCTCCCCCCTCCCTATAGCCCTCTCCTCTCCTCTCCCCTCTCTGTAGCCCTCTCCTCTCCTCTCCCCTCTCCCCTCCCTATAACCCTCTCCTCTCCCCTCCCTATAGCCCTCTCCTCCCCCCTCCCCTATAGCCCTCCCCTCTCCCCTCCCTATAGCCCTCTCCTCTCCTCTCCCCTCTCTATAGCCCTCTCCTCTCCTCTCCCCTCTCTGTAGCCCTCTCCTCTCCTCTCCCCTCCCCTCCCTATAACCCTCTCCTCCCCCCTCCCTATAGCCCTCTCCTCTCCTCTCCCCTCTCTATAGCCCTCTCCTCTCCTCTCCCCTCTCTATAGCCCTCTCCTCTCCTCTCCCCTCTCTATAGCCCTCTCCTCTCCTCTCCCCTCTCTATAGCCCTCTCCTCTCCTCTCCCCTCTCTATAGCCCTCTCCTCTCCTCTCCCCTCTCTGTAGCCCTCTCCTCTCCTCTCCCTATAGCCCTCTCCTCTCCCCTCTCTATAGCCCTCTCCTCTCCTCTCCCCTCTCTATAGCCCTCTCCTCTCCTCTCCCCTCTCTATAGCCCTCTCCTCTCCTCTCCCCTCTCTATAGCCCTCTCCCCTCTCTATAGCCCTCTCCTCTCCCCTCTCTATAGCCCTCTCCTCTCCCCTCTCTATAGCCCTCTCCTCCCCCCTCTCTATAGCCCTCTCCTCTCCTCCCCCCACCCTATAGCCCTCTCCTCTCCCCTCTCTATAGCCCTCTCCTCTCCCCTCCCTATAGCCCTCTCCTCTCCCCTCTCTATAGCCCTCTCCTCTCCTCTCCCCTCTCTATAGCCCTCTCCTCTCCTCTCCCCTCCCTATAGCCCTCTCCTCTCCTCTCCCCTCTCTATAGCCCTCCCCTCCCCCCTCTCTATAGCCCTCTCCTCTCCTCTCCCCTCTCTATAGCCCTCTCCTCTCCCCTCTCTATAGCCCTCCCCTCTCCCCTCTCTATAACCCTCTCCTCTCCTCTCCCCTCTCTATAGCCCTCTCCTCTCCTCTCCCCTCTCTATAGCCCTCTCCTCTCCTCTCCCCTCCCTATAGCCCTCTCCTCTCCTCTCCCCTCCCTATAGCCCTCTCCTCTCCTCTCCCCTCTCTATAGCCCTCTCCTCTCCTCTCCCCTCTCTATAGCCCTCCCCTCTCCTCTCCCTATAGCCCTCCCCTCCCCCCTCTCTATAGCCCTCTCCTCTCCCCTCTCTATAGCCCTCTCCTCTCCCCTCTCTATAGCCCTCCCCTCTCCCCTCTCTATAGCCCTCTCCTCTCCTCTCCCCTCCCTATAGCCCTCTCCTCTCCTCTCCCCTCCCTATAGCCCTCTCCCCTCTCTATAGCCCTCTCCTCTCCTCTCCCCTCTCTATAGCCCTCCCCTCTCCTCTCCCTATAGCCCTCCCCTCTCCCCTCTCTATAGCCCTCTCCTCTCCCCTCTCTATAGCCCTCCCCTCCCCCCCTCTCTATAGCCCTCTCCTCTCCTCTCCCCTCTCTATAGCCCTCCCCTCTCCCCTCCCTATAACCCTCTCCTCCCCCCTCCCTATAGCCCTCTCCTCTCCTCTCCCCTCTCTATAGCCCTCTCCTCTCCCCTCTCTGTAGCCCTCCCCTCCCCTCTCCTCTGCTCTGTGGCATCACCTCTTGAAGCATGTTAAAACTATGAGAAGTTATTTTGATGATCCAGTCCTAAATGGGGTCCTCTCCCATCTCATGGTGCAGATGAGGGAGCATTAAGACCTTCTCAGTGACCTATAGATGGCCTTCACAGCTGGGTGTCACAAAGAGGATTTCTAATTTGTTCAACTACGATGGACTTTCTGAGGCTCGCAGGAACAACAGACTCTGGTTCTCTAGGTAATCTGACCAGGCAGAGTAAATTGCTTTTCTCTGTATTATATATCAGGTGTCGAGCAGACACTGACGGTGCATAGACCACATTCCTCCGTCTCCCACCCCGAAGGGCGACAGGAAAACGATCCTTCTCTCCTGCACCACAGGGCAGCTCATCAGGAATCAGGCCAAGAGACTGGCATATTAAACTGATAATCATCTCCAATAATGAAACACTGCTGAAATAAACAGACATGGAGAAGAGAAACCATATGATGCTCGGGTTATGAATACCATTACCTTTGTGTCTTGGTCAAAGATATGAACTTTTATGCTTAGGAACATGCCTCTTTCTTTCATTTTAAACTCGAACAAGTGCAACCTTTTTTTTTTTAATACAACAATATTAATAACAATCTTATAGAAAACGAAGAATAAAGAATGGGAAGATGTTTCAGAGGAAAATGAAAAGGCCTCTTATGACTTCCATCATTGAATACCACATGGATCATTTTACTACAGTTAAAAGCTAAGTAAAAACTACTTCTAACAAAGGTGCCAGTGTTTAATCCATACTAGTGTTGTACTTGAAGGTCAGGGTGCTCTCCAGCCCGCCTGCTGCATAAAGCAGCTGTTGGAGGAGATGGCCTGAGAACCTTGAGGACGACGGTCAGGTAGAAGTCGGCTGGAAACACCATTATCCACACATTCTCAACCATGACTGTGCATTTGTTGCATGATCAGCATTGTTTTATCCTCAAGCCACAGATTGTTTTGTAGTTATTAATCACAGCCGCAGGACAGGACATCCGGCTCGCCTCAGGGTGAAGAATCAAAACACATTCCATACCGCAATCTACGCATTCACCCACTGAGAAACACATCGAGATCCCTGAGCTGTTCTTCTAGTAACACTCTCTAGTTCCCCTTTATCGTAGTTATACTAGCTAAATAAAGAACGAGGTTTTACCAAGCAAAGTACATTAGACAGATTTCAACGGTGTACAGTTTTTTCTTTGCAGTTTAGTTATGCTCTTAATTCATTTAAGAGCATAACTGTGTGACTGAAATCACATCTTTAAAGATTACAGTGTTTTGGTCAACGTCATGAGAACTTTTTTTTCGAAAAACATGACCTTAGATATGACAATATGCAAAAACACCATGTGGGGCGGCCTTTCGCGTTTGCTCATTCGGGTAATCGAGCAATCGCACACATAGGCCTACAAATACATTTCAAAGTGGACCGGCCCACATCCCGATCTTCAGTCCCTGCTGCACAGCGAATTCAAATCGTCGGCGGAACGGACTGGGGCTCTAAGAACGTCATATATATAAACTATAACCGCATTTCACATTCATTTGCAATTGCAAATATCCCGCTGCTTCGGATTTTCCTTTGTAGGCGCCTTGAGAGGAGGAGCGGGCGTGTGCACGTATCACTGATACGCGGTTTTTTCCAATAAGTGGTACTGTACCCGCGCACCATTGGCATGTATGCGCGCTTTTCTCTGTGTGTGTACCTTGTGTGAACGACAATGACAGGGAGAAAGAGTGCTATGCGGAGATGAATGAACGGAACGATATTTATATTTCAAAATCGCGTAAAAAATAAATAAATAAAAGCAAAATCAATTTGTGGCGCTCGGAGTTCATTATGTAGCGCTGCGGCACACATTGCTCTATGTATTGGAAACACTGATCTGATGGATACATTTGCCTCGGGCCACAGAGTTCATGCCAAGTTCAAAAAGTTTGGAGACAGAAAAATATTACAGCACTGAAACACTTAACAGCTGTTAAGTGTTTACAGCCTTTAATTAATAATCACACTAAAGAGAGACAGTGTGACCAAAAGCAAAGCCCTCATATAGAAACATGTACTACAATGCTGCCTGTTGTATCTACAGTATTACTGCAATACAGACTTCCTCACTAGTAGTAGTATACTAAATACTACGGAACAGACCATCTGTCTGCTTTTAATGCCTTTTGAAACCCAGGTCAACCGTTGACATCAGCTCAGAAAGTGAAGACTTCTCACAGGGGGGGGGGGGGGGGGTGTTCATGATCGGATCCACAAGTCAGCTGCAGTGCACAACTTTCAACGTGCCTTCAGCACTTCAACATCAAGAGCATCGTTCTAACTTGTTTACTTGTGAAAAAAAATCTCAGGTCAATTAAATGAAACGACAGCAAATAGTCCGCATATAGTCCGGTTATACTCCACATATAGTCCGGTTATAGCCTGATTATAGACCGCATCTCGATCTTACCCCGGGCCGGGGCTGAGGAAGTCCGGACGTAAACAACTGTTTTACATTGAGGCTACGAACTTAGCTTCCCTCTGGCGATAACACAGAATACATAATCATTATATATTATAAAGTTCCCAAGTTCAACACATGTATTAAAACACTTGACGACCCGGCTCTCAGACGAGAACGTTAACGTAGAGCTCGTTGTCTTAGTTAAGTTGGAACTCTGCTACCAACATTAGCTCCTGCGTTAGCAGAGGTCCGGTCCCGGGCGGTCCTGCTGTCTTACCCGGTCCGGGGAGATCTTCGTGGGGCTGACGCAGCCGACCGCGGCGTTCAGCACCAGCGTCATCTCCGCCGCCGACAGAACACCCCTCATTCCCCCGGGTCGGAGCTTCATGCGGAGACCCCTCGGTCCGGAAGGTAGAGCCGGGATGGTGCTCCTCTGCCCAGCTGTCTTCTTTCTCCGAAGGCCCCGATTACGCACCGCCTGTTATTTCTAATCGGGCATCTCTGGGTAACATAACATCGAATCAACTGGTGTCTCTTCGCCCGATGCCGGGTAGCCACTGGCTGGTCCAGCTGTTACACATAAACTGCTCCCTTCAGTGTTGCCAGATTTAGCCAGATTTACTGCCCAATCTGGCAACGCACTGCAGCCAGGAATCTGGCCCAATCTGGCAACACTGGGAGCGACCCGCTCTACTTGTGGCGTGTTCAATCCTCGGACGCCAGACTTCCATGTCGAAAGTCGAAGATCTCCCAGCTTTGTTGCGGCATTTCTCGGAGGCACGCCCCCTTTTTGTCTTAATCTTTCGGAAGAAGTAGTAGACCGAGAGCAGTGATGACGATCTCAACAAAATGGCTGCGCCCGTGAAGAGATTTTTTATTTTTGGTAATTTTATTGTCGATTAAATGACCTTGCACATTGGATTACATTGCTACTTTATTCCGGACATCAATGTATACATTGCATGGTCTTGCTGTGCGTGCAATATAATGTAAAGTTTTGTTGTTTGTAAGGGTTAAAAGAGGCTAATGTAGACAACTGCCGTGTTCCAATACCCGTACTGTCCGTACTTACTAGCCAAAATTTGAC
This sequence comes from Gadus chalcogrammus, assembly GCF_026213295.1. Taxonomy (NCBI): domain Eukaryota; kingdom Metazoa; phylum Chordata; class Actinopteri; order Gadiformes; family Gadidae; genus Gadus; species Gadus chalcogrammus. The sequence goes on along the minus strand of NC_079414.1, from coordinate 27,896,788 downwards.
TCGGCTCCAAATGAGCAACAAACTCAGCAAAGTGTGAACTGTGTTCTCAGTGTTGTCGTTCATTGTTGTTAAAACTCTGACTGGGGGCGGACTTTATTATGGTCCATGCAGCGGACGCTTGGTGATGACGAGTTACGACATGATGACGTATGTACAAGAGCCTACCGTGGCCCACTCCCAGTCCCTCTAGGGGCCCCCTCCCAGTCCCTCCAGGGGCCCCCTACCAGTCCCTCTGGTCCCCCTCCCAGTCCCTCTAGGGCCCCCTCCCAGTCCCTCCAGGGGCCCCCCTCCCAGTCCCTCCAGGGGCCCCCTCCCAGTCACTCTGGTCCCCCTCCCAGTCCCTCCAGGGGCCCCCTCCCAGTCCCTCTAGGGCCCCCTTCCAGTCCCTCCAGGGGCCCCTACCAGTCCCTCTAGGGGCCCCCTACCAGTCCCTCTAGGGCCCCCTCCCAGTCCCTCTAGGGGCCCCTCCCAGTCCCTACAGGGGCCCCCTCCCAGTCCCTACAGGGGCCCCCTCCCAGTCCCTCCAGGGGCACCCTACCAGTCCCTCTAGGGTCCCCTCCCAGTCCCTCTAGGGGCCCCTCCCAGTCCCTCCAGGGGGCCCCTCCCAGTCCTTCCAGGGGCCCCCCTACCAGTCCCTCTGGTGCGGCTCCCTGTACGGGACGCCCAGCCGGCTGAACACCTCCTCCTCCGTTGCCGTGGCGACCGGCGTGCCGGCGTGCACCTTGACGCTGCCCCGGCGCACCACGCCCTGGTTCAGCGAGTGCTCCGATAGGCTCATGCTCTTGGTCTTGGCCAGCGCTCGCAGCGAGCGGTTGAAGTGCGCCGAGCCGGTGAAGTAGGTGACGGCGCAGGCGTACTCGCCGTACGGCACCACGATGACGTCCAGCCGGCGGTGGCGCCGGCCGGGCCCCGGCAGCCGGCACACGCCCATGTACTTCTTCTGCTGCCCGTTGTCCTCGCTGCTCACCAGGTCGTCTGTCAAGAACCCTGGGGGGGTCACAGGGGGGGTCACAGAGGGGGTCACAGGGGCGGTCACAGAGGGGGTCACAGGGGCGGTCACAGAGGGGGTCACAGGGGGGGGTCACAGAGGGGGTCACAGAGGGGGGCGGTCACAGGGGGGGGTCACAGAGGGGGTCACAGGGGGGGTCCCAGGGCGGTCCCAGGTACATTAAGTGTCAGGAGGTACTGGATATCATAAGTGTGTGAGAGGGGTGGCGGCCTGGCGGTCCAGGTGAACTCTGAGCAGTGAGTGTGACGCCCCATCCTACCACTGTGGTGGAGGCTCTGCAGCAGCCGGCTGAAGACCCCCCGGTGGGAGCGCCCGTCCGGGTGGGTGATCAGCACGTCCACGTCGCCGCACGTCGCCTTCCCCCGGCGGTACGACCCGCACGCCATGGCCAGGAGGGCGGGGTCTATGGCCAGGACCGCCTCCCTCACCTTCACCAGGCACACGCACAGAGACACACACACACAGAGACAGAGACACACACACACACGCACACGCACACACACGTTAGGGGCTATGGGCTAGGGTTAGGGTTTCCCCTTAGTGAAGTCATTTAAACCGCCGTTCCCATGAAGCATTACCAGCTCTTCGATGGGTTAAGGGTTAGGGTTAGCATTAGGGGCTAGGGTCAGACCAGCGTTCCCATCACCAGCTCTTTGATGGGTTAAGGGTTAGGGTTAACATTACGGGCTAGGACGAAACCAGCGCTCCCATTACCAGCTCTTCGATGGCCCCAGCCTCTTCCCGGGGCATGCGGTCCAGGAGGTCATCGTAGTGCTTCAGTCCGATCTTCTGAGTAGTGCTGAGTACGGCCTTCGTGCGAATGTCCTCCAAAGTGCGAAAACCCTAGAAGAAGACCAGAGTGAACCACGTGGTGACACCGCGTTGGGTTTGTGTTCCCTCAGCCCGCCCTGCCAGTGGAGGAATCCAGCGTCAAGCTGCTCAGCATCCAGGTGTTGACAGCTGCTGCCCACAGCTGCAGCTCGTCTGTGGTCAGTTACTCCTCATCATACTCACTGGTCACTAGTCCAGGGCTGAGGTCAGACACACAGCGTAGAGAGCTGGGTTTCACAGTCCAGTGTGTGTGCGAGTCCTGCGTGCGTGCGTGCGTGTGTGCGTGTGTGCGTGCGTGCGTGCGTTATGAACCAGTGTTGTGCAGAGCGTGTCGCCCCCCCCTCTGACCTGCTGGTACCACAGCTGGGCGGTCTTGGCCCCGGCCCCCCAGATGTTGCTGAACAGCTCCAGGACGGGGACCGCCTCCCCCATGTGGTCCAGTTTCCGCAGATGCCCGCTCTCCATGATCTCATCGATCTTGTCCGCCATGCGTTTGCCGATGCCTGAGATCTGACAGGCCTCCTGGGACCAACAGGGGAACACGTTCAGGGTGGGGCCTCCGATGGCCCCCAGCAGGGGTCCTCAACAGGTCCCAACCACAGAGATACCTCAGGGGTACGGAGTGAAACCAGGGGCTTCTTGTTGGATACAAACGTCCTAAATGACAGAGGTGCACGTCTGGTCACGATATTGGACTGGACCAGGGGCCAGGGGCCCGTGTTGGCTACCCCTGGTTCAGACCATCTGGTATAGAGTCGACTCTCACACTCTGGTCACAGCACAAGGATCGTCTAACCATTCAGAACTCACTCAGATCCATGTACCGTGATTCATCTCCGGGACACGAGATGTTAAACATCAATATCCACCAATAGTCCTCCGTATGACAGTAAGTACAATGAGAACACATCTCGCACTGCGCTCTCCGACAGGACTAGACAGCGACGTAACTTCCTGCAAATCCTCCGATAAATCCAAAGCGCTTGACTATTAACGTTTACCGAAGTCTTAGTTTATGTTGTAAAACTGCCACACATTACAGAAATAGAAAAATGTCAATTTGACATGGCAGGAGCAACACAAATACACAGCTTACCGAAAGAAGACCTGGCACATGACGGTCAAACTACAAGTAGCCGTATCCAGAATGTCTAAGTGGAGCAGCCCAGCCAACAGGTACGTCCAGGCCGACGGTGTCTGTGTGGACCCACCTGGTAGGACGTGACGGGCTTGTGGTAGCTCTGGAGGGCGCTGACAGCCTTGGAGTAGCTCAGGGCCCTCCAGCGGTCGCCCTGGTGGCTGTAGGCCTTGGCCAACACCTCCAGCTTGTCCGTGATGTGCTGGTTGAAGTTGTTGCTCTTGGACTCAGACGAGCGGGCGCAGACCCACTTGCTGGACGCCGCCGCGTGTTGGTCGGAGGTCTGGGGCGGGGGGGGGTCCGCGGCCTCCTCTTCGGGGGGGCGGCCGGTCAGCAGGGCCTCCAGGAGCTTCTGGGACACGCTGTCTTCATCGTTGACCTCTGCACTTTGGCTTTTGGGTGCCTGAGTAGGAAAAATAATTAAAGATTATCAAACACACACACACACACACACACACACACACACACACACACACACACACACACACACACACACACACACACACACACACACACACACACACACACACACACACACACACACACACAGCCTTCCACTCACCAAGGATTACAGCCCAAAAATGGCTGAAAGCCCCCTTTACCGGCCCCCGGTCACCCATGTGCCAGATAAGATTGATACAATAAATGACACACATACCATACTGTGTTCAGTGGAATAAAGTGAATGACAGAGAGAGAGAGAGAGAGAGAGAGAGAGAGAGAGAGAGAGAGAGAGAGAGAGAGAGAGAGAGAGAGACGGAGAGAGAGAAAGACAAAGACAGAGAGAGAGAGAGAGAGAGAGAGAGAGAGAGAGGGAGAGGGAGAGGCAGAGAGAGAGAGAGAGAGAGACTAACAGACCTACTCTGCGCTATTCGAATGAGGTAATCCCAAGAGAGAGGGCTGTATATCGTTTAGTTGTTCAGAATGTGATTCACTGATCATCAGGAACTGTTTGTCTGTTTGGAATGGATAGACTCTAGGATAGGGTTAGAGCACATACAGTACAGAACACTATGACAGATAAATAGGGAGTATTAGATTATTAGATTAGTCAAAGCCAAAGTATTACTGAATACTTCCTGTAGAAATACAAAGCACCTGGGCACAAAGGTAGACTGATCTTGCTAATTCCAAGTTTTGAACAGAACATGATCATTAACGAACAACATGATTAACGATGCCTCCTGCTATTAGACCCTGGTTCATACCGTTTCCTCAGTTGGTTCTCTGGATGTGAGCGCCGGCTCCACCGGGTTCTGTTTCTCATGAGGGCCGTTGGACGACTCCTCCGGTACCGTTACTTGTGGTACGTTGGACTTTCTGTTTGGAGAGTCCAGAGAACCGGGAGATAATTAAAACGTCACGAAGACACGAACAACTTGGCCAAACAAAAAATTATTCTAAAATGATGATATCAATGATGCATTTATGACGATAGATGCTAATGTTTTAGTGTTATTCTACAAAAAAGCATTATCCTATTTACCTATTGGAGATGAGCAGACTAAAACAGCCGGTGTCCAGCAGCTGTTTGGCGGTTATACAGGCGCTCAACCAGCTGCACTTCACCAGCCCGACACCAGGGGGCAGGCGTTCCCTCTTCAGCAGGCGGAGGGCGCGATCGCTCTCCATGCTGTCCTCCACCACTACATGAGTTACGGCCGAACCCAGGGACTTCTCCGTGTTTCCTCCATTCTGGAGGATTTGTCTCTGGAAGATCTGACACCTGGCGTTCCCGATGCCGGCCGGGAGGATGAACGCTGTGACCCCTGTGAATAAGCTCCCTGGAAAAGACATCACAGACAGTGAGATTCAATTCAAGTAGATTATATTTCTACAGCCCTTAATCCCAGGTACAGTCTCAAAGGGCTTTACAGGCCGTGTGTTATGACCACCTTGATCCCCCCCCCCCACACACACACACACACACACACACACACACACACACACACACACACACACACACACACACACACACACACACACACACACACACACACACACACACACACACACACACACACACACCCTTAATTAGAAAGGAAGAAGTCATCGTATGGCTGTAACTCGGGTGCACAGCCTCCTTGCTGTCACTCTCACTCCCAGTATCATCAAGCCGCAGATCATTAATCACCGGAGGGTTTTTCTGAGGATCCTCTCTTCAGCGGCGGACCCTCTCTCTCCTCCCCCTTGGGGCGCTTCACTTTGGGGAAAGCCTTCAGCACCCCGTGGAGAGACTCCATGACTGAGGAAGAGGAAGAGGCATGCATTCATGTCTACAAGTGATGAAGACTTCCTTTGTGTGGAACACAATAATCCTCATCAACCGAGCTATGTTATCATGACCAATGATGCACATTTCTAAAGAGAAGAGGACTCACGAGTGACTTTTTTATCATAATTGTCCGTTACCTACTTTTATTATTTGTGGAATACAGAAAGAGACTTAATATCGTCACTTATATAATATATTTCTAGAGAGAGAGAGAGAGAGAGAGAGTTTTGTATTCATGTCTATAAGTGAAGTGATGCAACGCCAACACCGTATTAACTTTGAAACCCACTCAAAGGAAATAGAGAGGTATGTTCCGTATCTCTTTATTGCATTTAATTAACGATAACTTACCTTAATGCATTCTTAACCTGATCCAACCATAAAATAATCGTTCTTCTATAACATATAACATAAAGATTTGGCGTTACCGATACGGACCGGCTTTCCGTGTTCGGACAACAACATTGTGTCGTCAGAGCTTTAACTTCCGGGTCGGTCTTCTTCTTTGTTTTTATGAATTTATTTGATCGAATACATCCATGGAATTATGTCCAAATATAACATTTGAAACAAACTTAACTTAGATGTTAATAATTTACCCGTTTTATTTATTCAAAGATATTAATATCGACCAAGTTACCGTTAACCCGGTTGCCGTGGTTACGGACTGTTTCCGGATGCGGTCCGTGCCAAACATGGCAGTGCGGTGCTGGGAAGATCTCCTCAAGTCCTCAAAGAAGACTGCTTTGGTGCACGATGGTGAGCGTTGATTCACGTGTTGGATGGTGATATCGGTTTAGGGGATGAATATTAACGTGTTGTTACGCTTGTGAAGGTTAAACGTGTTCTGTTGTGGTAGCTCAGCCTGCTAACTCTGCTAACGAAGCATCATCTCCACGTGTGATCTGTCCAGTGATCGAGATGTGTCATCAACATGCTTAATAGGTTTCATAATGCGTTTTTCTTTGTAACGTAGTCAATAAAATAAAGGTGACATGTCTGACTGGTTTTTGTAGTTTGTACTTTCATACTTTACGCTGTGTGAACGTCCTCCCAACCTGATCACCCTGATAATCGCTCCATATCCATCTTGCGTTTCTCACCAGTCTTTTCCATCCTTTGCCCCAAATCCCTTCTTCAGGGAAAAGGAAGATCCACTACCTGTTTGAAGACGGGAAGGAGATGGCGGAGGAGTACGACCTGACGACAGACGACCTGCTGGGTGAGGAGCAGCCATCGCTACCTCAGGGTGTCTGACGGACTCTCGCTGCTGTTTCTCGTGTATTTCAAGGCATTTGGAGGCATCTTGTATGTTGTATGTCCTGAAAGTTAGGATTGTGTAGTCTCTAATCCTAGCTACCTCTGTTGTGTACGGTGAATGGGTTAACCTAGTGCTGGTTAGTACTTGGCTCTATGAACGTCCTCAGTGTACCCACAGAGATATATTATTGTTTCTCTTTCTTCTGACTAATGTACTTATTGTAAGTCGCTCTGGGTGAAAGCGTCTGCCTAACACCCTGAATGTTAATGTAAATGTAAATGCAATAAAGTTGATTTGTTCCACCAAACGTGGGGTTTCAGTGAGGAAGTGGCGTTCCAGGAACCCGCTGGGCGCCCCGGGCTCCTGGGAGGCGGAGGTCGGGGAGCCGTTCTCCGCTCTGGCGTCGGCGGACTCGGAGATGATCAAGGAGAACCTTTCCAACGTGGGTTTGTACGGTGAAGGTGCAACACGGAGTCAGCAGGGACCGACTGCCGTCTGACACAGGGCTGTCACTTTAATAGATGGAGAAGATAATAGATATATACTTTATTTGTCAGACAGGTTTGAAATTAGTTTTGCGTCCATTTAGTTGCTCTGTTGTGACTTAACACATTCATGTAACATTAATTGTCCATAGTGTACATTGTAGGGCATTACATCACACACCAAGAACAGAAAAACACAAACACATAGAAGCCATAAACATAAAAGTCCCTTCACCTTCTCCTTGATGTAGAGATTGATTCAGTGTTGAGCATGTGGATTGATTGATGCACAAAAGAGTGTTTCAGTTTGATCTTGTTAAACTGGGATACTCTGAATCTGCACTTTGCAGGTAACAGTTTGTATTTTTTGTTTAAGCCGTGGCTACTGTTAGAGACGATGTTGTGAGCCAACCGTAACATATTCTCAATAACGCTCTACGTTCATCGATACGCCGATATATCGTCGGCCTTCCTCGTGAGTCGATGCCCTGGCGCCCAATATCGTTTTAGATTACATTATTATTTTCTTAATAATAATGATTCAATTGACTGATGATTCAATTGACTTGATCCAGGACTTGACCTTTTTAGTTTATTGAGTATTCGTCATTAGACATACATCGTGATGTATTGTTATAGGATCGTCTCACAATAGATTCATTATCGCAGAATCATTGTAACACAATGTTATCGGTATCGTGGGCCATGTGTCGTACCGTGAGGTACCCTGTGATTCCCTCCCCATGTCGTCAGTTAGGTATGGTGAGACGACGCGTAACTGAGTGATTTGTTTCCCTTGTAGCCGGTCTTCCTGCGTCAAGACACCAAGACCACATTTCAGTGGAGGATCCGGAACCTTCCGTACCCCAAGGAGGTGTTCAGCGTGGAGGTGGAGCCCGCAGACCGATGCTGCGTCGTTAGAACCTCCAACAAGAAGTAACCGTCAGTGATAAACGCTGCTGTGGTTCTATGGACGTCCTCACTGTGACGACAGAGAGGGAGATTGTTGTTTCTCTTTCTTTTGACTCATGGACTTACTGTCAGTCGTTTTGGATAAAAGAGTCTGTTAACGCCCTGAATGTGAATGTGGTGTGTATATATATATATATATATATATATATATATATATATAGCCCATATAGATATCTGAAATTGCATGTGAGAGCAGCTCCCCAACCTGAACCTCTTGGTCTCTATGTGGCGACCCTATAGATGGCGCTGTACACAACGTCCGGCTCTGTATGTGGCCACCCTATAGATGGCGCTGTACTCAATGTATGGCTCCGTGGTTCTTATGGCCTGTGACCTTTGACCTTCCAGGTACTACAAGAAGTTTGTTGTTCCCGATCTGGAGCGCTGCCAGCTGACGCTGGACGGCTCCGCCCTGAGCTTCACGCACGCCAACAACACGCTGATCATCAGCGTACGTTCCGGCAGATATAACCAATACTGTTACGAATTAATAACTGATAGATAATCGTCTCTGTATTGAAAGTTATTATCCTCATTCACGAGCCACGGTATCAGAGGAGAAGACGACTGAAGAGTGACTCTTATCAGAATGGTCCCGTACCGGGCATGAGGCTCAGGAGGGCGAGCGGGTGGGCTGGTCACCTGAAGGGTGACTCTTATCAGAATGGTCCCGTACCGGGCATGAGGCTCAGGAGGCAGAGCGGGTGGGCTGGTCACCTGAAGGGTGACTCTTATCAGAATGGTCCCGTACCGGGCATGAGGCTCAGGAGGCAGAGCGGGTGGGCTGGTCACCTGAAGGGTGACTCTTATCAGAATGGTCCCGTACCGGGCATGAGGCTCAGGAGGCAGAGCGGCTGGGCTGGTCACCTGAAGAGTGACTCTTATCAGAATGGTCCCGTACCGGGCATGAGGCTCAGGAGGCAGAGCGGGTGGGCTGGTCACCTGAAGAGTGACTCTTATCAGAATGGTCCCGTACCGGGCATGAGGCTCAGGAGGCAGAGCGGGTGGGCTGGTCACCTGAAGGGTGACTCTTATCAGAATGGTCCCGTACCGGGCATGAGGCTCAGGAGGCAGAGCGGGTGGGCTGGTCACCTGAAGGGTGACTCTTATCAGAATGGTCCCGTACCGGGCATGAGGCTCAGGAGGCAGAGCGGGTGGGCTGGTCACCTGAAGGGTGACTCTTATCAGAATGGTCCCGTACCGGGCATGAGGCTCAGGAGGCAGAGCGGGTGGGCTGGTCACCTGAAGGGTGACTCTTATCAGAATGGTCCCGTACCGGGCATGAGGCTCAGGAGGCAGAGCGGGTGGGCTGGTCACCTGAAGGGTGACTCTTATCAGAATGGTCCCGTACCGGGCATGAGGCTCAGGAGGGCGAGCGGGTGGGCTGGTCGACTGAAGGGTGACTCTTATCAGAATGGTCCCGTACCGGGCATGGGGCTCAGGAGGGCGAGCGGGTGGGCTGGTCACCTGAAGGGTGCTCGTGCGATCCCCGGCTCCTCCTAGTTGAGCGTCGCCCTGCGCGGCTGACTCCACCACTGTGGTGTGAATGTGTGTATGAATGGGTGAATGTGTGTATGAATGGGTGAATGTGTGTATGAATGGGTGAATGTGTGTATGAATGGGTGAATGTGTGTATGAATGGGTGAATGTGTGTATGAATGGGTGAATGTGTGTATGAATGGGTGAATGTGTGTATGAATGGGTGAATGTGTGTATGAATGGGTGAATGTGTGTATGAATGGGTGAATGTGGGGCAGTGTTGTAAAGCGCTTTGATTTGCCACTGGTTAGAAAAGCGCGGTATAAATGCAGTCAGTATACGCGTTATTTTATTTCTACCAAACCCATTTATTATGTGTGGAGCACAGGATGAGCCTTGACGTGGTCGTGGACTTCATACTGCTTCCTCTCTCTGTTCCAGTACAAGAAACCCAAGGAGGTCCTGACTCTGGAGAGAGACCTTCTGCGGGAGCTGAAGAAGCTGGACTCCACTGGCCAGGGCGAGGGGGACTGTAAAACACAGTGACTGTAACACACAGTGACTGTAACACACAGTGACTGTAAAACACAGTGAGGGCGATGGTGGAGGCGGTGAAAGGCTTCACACTGCAGACCTGTTCGTTCTAATTTAAGGCCTTGGGTTAATTTGGTGCGTTGGTGTTCAATATGTTTAAACCATTACACGTGATTGACTGGACTTGAGTCGCAGGACTACGGTTTGATCAATTCTTTCTGCTGTCTAAAATGTATTTTTGATAAAAATGATAAAGACTTTGAATATTTCTGGGTTGTGTAGTGTTGTTGTATTGTGTTTAAGTTATTTAGAATATTGTTGAAGTTCCTTAATTATGAATTGGTGTAAGCTGTTCTTCTCCACCAATAGTGAACTGGAGGGTCTCCTAAGCCCCGCCCACCAACTTGTTCTCTTCCATACGATTTGAAACCAGTACAACCAGTACAATCCCAGTATAGTGTTACAACCTGCTCCCAGGGCAGTGTTACAACCTGCTGATCCCAGAGTGTTACAACCTGCTCCCAGGGCAGTGTTACAACCTGCTGATCCCAGTATAGTGTTACAACCTGCTGATCCCAGTAGAGTGTTACAACCTGCTGATCCCAGTAGAGTGTTACAACCTGCTCCCAGGGCAGTGTTACAACCTGCTGATCCCAGTGCAGTGTTACAACCTGCTCCCAGTAGAGTGTTACAACCTGCTCCCAGTAGAGTGTTACAACCTGCTCCCAGTGCACTGTTACAACCTGCTGATCCCAGTAGAGTGTTACAACCTGCTCCCAGGGCAGTGTTACAACCTGCTCCCAGGGCAGTGTTACAACCTGCTCCCAGTAGAGTGTTACAACCTGCTCCCAGGGCAGTGTTACAACCTGCTGATCCCAGTAGAGTGTTACAACCTGCTGATCCCAGTAGAGTGTTACAACCTGCTGATCCCAGTAGAGTGTTACAACCTGCTGATCCCAGTATAGTGTTACAACCTGCTGATCCCAGGGCAGTGTTACAACCTGCTGATCCCAGTAGAGTGTTACAACCTGCTCCCAGGGCAGTGTTACAACCTGCTGATCCCAGTGCAGTGTTTCAACCTGCTGATCCCAGAGTGTTACAACCTGCTCCCAGTGCAGTGTTACAACCTGCTGATCCAAGTATAGTGTTACAACCTGCTCCCAGGGCAGTGTTAACCTGCTGATCCCAGTAGAGTGTTACAACCTGCTGATCCCAGTAGAGTGTTACAACCTGCTCCCAGGGCAGTGTTACAACCTGCTGATCCCAGTATAGTGTTACAACCTGCTCCCAGGGCAGTGTTACAACCTGCTGATCCCAGGGCAGTGTTACAACCTGCTCCCAGGGCAGTGTTACAACCTGCTCCCAGTAGAGTGTTACAACCTGCTCCCAGTGCAGTGTTACAACCTGCTCCCAGTTCAGTGTTACAACCTGCTCCCAGGGTGTGCACTGTGTCCTTCCGTTCGGTGGACGTAGTGCCCCACCCTGACACATCTGCTCTGCTGATGTGTTCTCTGACACAGAAATAATATTGTTGTAAGATAACAAGTACACTTGTTATCTTACCCTGGGGGACTTAATGGGTTAACCTAGTGCTGGTGAGTGCTTGCCACTTGGTTCTATGACCATTCTTACTGTACCGACAGCGATATGTTGTTGCTCTGGATAGAACCTACTCCTAAGCGCCCTGAATGTAACTACCGCGTTGGTCCTCTGTGCTACACTCGGTCAGCCTGGAGGTGAAACAACGGACACAACAACATGTTGACTAGAGACGGGCTCAACACAGCCGTCTGCTTCTGTTGGCCTCTGCTCCAAACTAAAAGCCATGGTGCTGTAGCTCCATGACAGAGAGGGTATCAACACACAACAGTCCTAACGTCTCCAGAAACACACCGCTTGCTGGTCAGCATTTTCACTCAAAGTATAACTCCTCCTCTCCTCCCTTCTCCTCTCCTCTCTCCTCTCCCCCCCCCCTCCTCTCCCCTCTCCCCCCTCCTCTCCCCTCTCCCCCCTCCTCCTCCCCTCTCCTCTCCTCCTCTCCTCTCTCCTCTCCTCCTCCCCTCTCCCCCCTCCTCTCCCCTCTCCCCCCTCCTCTCCCCTCTCCCCCCTCCTCTCCCCTCTCCCCCCTCCTCCTCACCTCTCCCCCCCCTCTCCCCTCTCCCCCCTCCTCTCCCCCTCCTCCTTTCCTCTCCTCTCCCTCCTTTCTCTCCTCTCCTCTCCTTTTTCCTCTCCTTTCTCCCTCTCTCCTCTCCTTCCTTCTCCTCTCTCCTCCTCCCCTCTCCCCCCTCCTCCTCCCCTCTCCCCCCTCCTCTCCCCTCTCCCCTCTCCTCTCCTCTCATCCCCCTCCTCCTCCCCTCTCCCCCCTCCTCTCCCCTCTCCCCCCTCCTCCTCCCCTCTCCCCCCTCCTCTCCCCTCTCCCCCCTCCTCTCCCCTCTCCCCCCTCCTCCTCCCCTCTCCCCCCTCCTCCTCCCCTCTCCCCCCTCCTCTCCTCTCATCCCCCTCCTCCTCCCCTCTCCCCCCTCCTCTCCCCTCTCCCCCCTCCTCTCCCCTCTCCCCTCTCTTCTCCTCTCATCCCCCTCCTCCTCCCCTCTCCCCCCTCCTCTCCCCTCTCCCCCCCTCCTCTCCCCTCTCCCCTCTCTTCTCCTCTCATCCCCCTCCTCCTCCCCTCTCCCCTCTCCCCCCTCCTCTCCCCTCTCCCCTCTCTTCTCCTCTCATCCCCCTCCTCCTCCCCTCTCCCCCCTCCTCTCCCCTCTCCCCCCTCCTCCTCCCCTCTCCCCCCTCCTCTCCTCTCATCCCCCTCCTCCTCCCCTCTCCCCTCTCCCCCCTCCTCCTCCCCTCTCCCCCCTCCTCCTCCCCTCTCCCATCTCTAAAGCGGTGAGATGCAGAGAAGGCTTCAATGGCTTCAAACGAGGGTCTCTGCCCTCTGGCGCGTGAGGGCGGGCCGGGGTCGCTCCGTTCAGGTCCTGCTCTGTCCCCTCCGCCGCTTGGCCTCAGTCCGTCAGGCTACACTGCTTATGGCCTTTCTTTCTCTCTCCTCCTTTCATTCAGGAAGGCCCCAGCCTGCCCCCCTCCTAACCCTCCCACCAGCTCACCCCCCCCCCTCCCACCAGTTCCCTCCCACTAGTTCACCCCCCCCTCCCACCAGTTCACCCCCCCCTCCCACCAGTTCACCCCCCCTCCCACCAGTTCACCCCCTCTTTCACTCGATGCCACATTTCTCCTCGCAGCACCCCGGTGCTGTTTCCTCTCCCCTACGGACCAGGGCCGATGGCTCACTGTCATGTATAGCCTCTCCTCCTCCTCCTCCTCCTCCTCCTCCTCCTCCATCTCCTTCCCCTCCTCCTCCTCCTCCTCCTCCTCCTCCCCCTCCTCCTCCTCTTCCTCCCCCTCCATCTCCTCCTCCCCCTCCATCTCCTCCTCCTCCTCCTCCCCCTCCATCTCCTTCCCCTCCTCCTCCTCCTCCTCCTCCTCCTCCTCCTCCCCCTCCATCTCCTCCTCCCCCTCCATCTCCTCCTCCTCCTCCCCCTCCATCTCCTCCTCCCCCTCCATCTCCTCCTCCTCCCCTCCTCCTCCTCCTCCCCCTCAATCTCCTCCTCCTCCCCCTCCATCCCCCTCCATCTCCTTCCCCTCCTCCTCCTCCTCCCCCTCCTCTTCCTCCCCCTCCATCTCCTCCTCCTCTTCCTCTCCCTCCATCTCCTCCTCCCCCTCCATCTCCTCCTCCTCCATCTCCTCCTCCCCCTCCATCTCCTCCTCCTCCCCTCCTCCCCCTCCTCTTCCTCCCCCTCCATCTCCTCCTCCTCTTCCTCTCCCTCCATCTCCTCCTCCCCCTCCATCTCCTCCTCCTCCTCCCCCTCCATCTCCTCCTCCCCCTCCATCTCCTCCTCCTCCCCTCCTCCTCCTCCTCCCCCTCAATCTCCTCCTCCTCCTCCCCCTCCACTCCTCCTCCTCCTCCTCCTCCTCTCCTCCTCCTCCTCCTCCTCCTCCTCCTCCTCCTCCTCTCTCTCTCCTCCTCCTCCTCTCCCCCTCCACTCCTCCTCCTCCTCCTCCTCCTCCTCCTCCTCCATCTCCTCCTCCTCCTCCTCCTCCTCCTCTCCTCCTCCCCCTGCTCTCCCCCAGCCTTGATAACCGCCCGGCCCTGTGTTATTATTCCGGCCCACTATTGTAGGCCGTGGCCTTTGGAGCAGCTCTACAAAGGCCCGTTTGATCACGGCTATGGTGAGCGATCGGCAGCAATGTGACTACATGGTGGTAACCTTTGTTCGGGGCCAGAACGCTGGGCTGACCTCATTGCGTTGAAGGCATGGCCCGGCCATTCAGGAGCGAGTCTCACTCGCTGAGCACAGTGAATTCGGCGCTCTGTCACAGATATTGCCCCTCAGTTATCTGGGGGTTTGCAGACCAGGAGGAGGAGGAGGAGGAGGAGGAGGAGGAGGAGGAGGAGGAGGAGGAAGACAGAAACAGAGGAGAGGACGTGGAACGCCGGTTCTGCTTCTGGAAGCTTCTGGAGACGAGAGCATGGAGTCACACGGGTCGTTTATTCATTCTTAGTGGTTTTAATATACCCTCCGAAATAAATAGGTCAAATATTTTCAAGAAATGTACAAATTTTACAATAAAAAATATATTCATATGTGTAAAAAAAAAAAAGGGCAAGAAATGTACAAAAATTCCTCTAAAAGACGCGATAGAGTTTCTATTGAAACTTGTCCCCATGAATGCTCTTGCCCCCGGGGTATCCCACAGATAGCTGCCCTGTCTACGTTAGTGTTTACCCCCGGCTCCTCAGTACAGGGCCAATAATCACACCTCAGCCCGTCGTCATCACCTCCATTAAGCGCTCCAGTCCAAGCATGCTGCCCGCCTGAACCACTGAGGACCATAAACCTTCCTCCTTCTCTCTGAAATGGAACTCGCCCAGTAGACAGGACGACCCGGAGCCTCCGCCGCGCCGCGCGGGTCGACGCCCGACAGGAGCGGCTCCAGGCTCCCGTCCGGAGCCCCCCCCTCCTCCAGTGGTCCCCCCCCCCCCCCCGGGCCCCTGGCCGCCCGAGCCCCCAGTCCGCTCTACGGCCCCGGGCCCCTGGCCGCCCGAGCCCCCAGTCCGCTCCACGGCCCCGGGGCCCGGGCCGCCCGCTGCGGGGGGGGCTTGGCCCTCCCTCTGAAGGGGTGGACGGGTCCGGGCAGCGGCAGGGCGTCGAAGGGCCTGCGGTCGCCCGGCGGGGGGCCCCTGGGCGGAGGGCCCCTGGGCGGGGGGCCCCTGGGCGGCCGCTTCATGAAGTGCGCCTCGCGGTGGTGCTGCGCGGTGCGTGAGGCCTTGCGGGGGCGGCCGCGGCGCGTGAAGGCCATGTAGCGGCCGCGGTACTTGGCGTTCTTCAGCGCCGTGTAGTTGTTCTCCAGGACGATCTCGGTGAAGAGGCAGTCCCTGCCTCGGCCTTTGGGCTGCAAAGTGAGGGAGAGGCTCGTTCAGGGGTTCACCTGGACTCTGCAGAGGCTCCCCCTTACCCCCCCGCCCCCCCCACACCCCTCTTACCCCCCCACACCCCTCTTTCGCTGCTCCTCACCTTTCCGATCAGCTTGCCCTTCTTGTTCATGCAGATGTAGTAGCCCGTCTTGGCTCCTCTGATGCGGATCCGACTGCCGAACGAGTCCGTCTCCACCTCCAGCTTAGCTGCAGCCACAGGAGACACAGGTCGTCAACGCGCTCTGGGTGACTGCCTGTTGTG
>NC_079414.1:27844067-27876567 GCF_026213295.1 Gadus chalcogrammus | reverse complement strand
GTTCCACAGCCGTTTAAAAAGCCATAAAAACGTGTTTTCCTAACATGCACTCCCAACGGAGGGACTTTGTGCTTCTAGTGTTCCCTCTGAGCTGCTGCACCTGTTCTGATTCTCTGTGCATGACGTTCCCCCGGTCTCTCCCCCCTCTCAGCCTCTTTCCTCCTCGGCCTCCATCGGCCTCCTGATCTCTGCTCCGCTACATTCTACAACCGTTTACATCCGACTGTTCACGAAGAGACATCTAAAAGGTGGATGAGGTTTTGAAGGATAGCGATGTAGCTGCAGTCGGCCTCGTGTCTCAGGACCGTCACGCTCTTTGAGGGTGTGATGGCATGTTGAAGACCTCCACCACCTGCACGCACCACTGACCAGTGACACCACCGCCACATCAGAGAAGCCGCCCTCTGGAGCCTGTGGCCCGACGGAGCCCCCCCCTCAACGGGACGTCTCTAAACAACCAAGCCTCCAGTGAGCCCTCCATTAGAGCCCTCCATTAGAGCCCTCCATTAGAGCCCTCCATTAGAGCCCTCCAGTGAGAGCCCTCCATTAGAGCCCTCCATTAGAGCCCTCCAGTGAGAGCCCTCCATTAGAGCCCTCCAGTGAAAGCCCTCCATTAGAGCCCTCCATTAGAGCCCTCCATTAGAGCCCTCCATTAGAGCCCTTTATTAGAGCCCTTCATTAGAGCCCTCCATTAGAGCCCTCCATTGAGAGCCCTACATTAGAGCCCTCCATTAGAGCCCTCCATTAGAGCCCTCCATCAGAGCCCTCCAGTGAGAGCCCTCCAATGAGAGCCCTCCAGTGAGCCCTCCATTGGAGCCCTCCATTGGAGCCCTCCATTAGAGCCCTCCATTAGAGCCCTCCATTAGAGCCCTCCATTAGAGCCCTCCAGTGAGAGCCCTCCAGTGAGCCCTCCATTGGAGCCCTCCATTGGAGCCCTCCATTAGAGCCCTCCATTAGAGCCCTCCATTAGAGCCCTCCAGTGAGAGCCCTCCATTAGAGCCCTCCAGTGAGAGCCCTCCAGTGAGAGCCCTCCATTAGAGCCCTCCATTAGAGCCCTCCAGTGAGAGCCCTCCATTAGAGCCCTCCAGTGAGAGCCCTCCATTCGAGCCCTCCATTCGAGCCCTCCATTCGAGCCCTCCATTCGAGCCCTCCATTAGAGCCCTCCATTAGAGCCCTCCATTAGAGCCCTCCAGTGAGAGCCCTCCATTAGAGCCCTCCACTGAGAGCCCTCCATTAGAGCCCTCCATTAGAGCCCTCCATTAGAGCCCTCCATTAGAGCCCTCCAGTGAGAGCCCTCCATTAGAGCCCTCGATTAGAGCCCTCCATTAGAGCCCTCCATTAGAGCCCTCCAGTGAGAGCCCTCCAGTGAGCCCTCAGAGGACGACCTCTGCTGATGACGAGGGATTTAAACCCTGGATGCTTTGAGGAAGGCCGGTCGGCGTCTCTATAGGAGGACGATGTCTGGGGGGAGGACCGTCTCGGAGCTCTGAGGCCCCCAGGAGGACCACCGGAACGCCGCTCTGAGGCTCCCGGCCGGAACGCCGCTCTGAGGTCCCCAGACAGAACGCCGGACCCCTGGACCGCCGCTTTGAGGCCCCCAGTCGGAACGCCGGACCCCTGGACCCCCGCTTTGAGGCCCACGGCCAGACCGGAGCTCTGAGCCCCATGGCCGGAGCGCTGGGCAGCGGCACTGGCCGGAGCGCCGCTGCCCGGCGCTGGCCGTGGCTGCAGCTGTCTGAGGAGGCTCAGCCAGCAGGCAGAGCGGGTCTGGGTGAGGCTTAGTAAAACACTGCAGACGTTGAGCTCAGAGACGGAGCAGAGGCACTAAATCAACACCTGGTTGAGGAATAAAGGCCACTTTGTGTCAAGGCATTGTAATTATTAAGAGGCTCACAGACACTAAGGCGTGTGAGACGCCTCGCTCCAGAGCAGCAAAACACACGGACTCACTTATTTCTATATCTTATTGCATGGAAAGTGGACACAAAATATAATAATCATGGTAGTAATAAAATATTGTCAGTCACTTTGGATAAAAGCGTCTTCTAAACGTCCTAAATGTAAATGTCAATGTAATAATAATAATAATAATAATAATAATAATAATAATAATAATAATAATAATAATAAAAAAATAGAACTTCATTTTGGATTGTAATAATAAACCAAATAATTTTCTTTGAATATCTGAACCAATGAAATAATGATTTATTGTTTATTTATTTTCTGGACACATGATATAACATGATTGTCATGTTACGTCACCGGTAGTTTCAGTTGAGAGTATAATGTTGACCTTGGCAAATATGTTAACGCGGTTGGCATGATGAGTAAAATATCTTCCGTGATTGGCTCGGTCGCTCGGATAGCTACAAAATACCTTCACATTCGACCCCTGACTCATGGTATTTTATCATTCGAATCCCAATTAATTTTTTTCTACATATTTTGGGATTTAAACCTACTGACAAAGTGAATGGTTTGTTATTTATGGCTAATGTAGGCTTGCATGAATAAAAATATAAATTAGGACTATATATTTTAAATATTTGCCTCGGATCATGGTATTGTAAGACGAAGTCAACGTCATTCGACTCCAAACAAATGGACAACGGGTTTCAAAAACATTTATTAACCTTATTTATATTTCAGCCCGATGTATAAACCGTCTTCATGTCATAAATATTAACAGTGGCGACAAAATCGCTTTTTTTTAATAACCAATCGGATATCTTCTCTTCTTGTTATTATCTCAGAGGTCCACCGCCCTGAGGCAGTGCAGGAGGAACCTGAGGAACTAAGGGTTGTCAGAGATTGGTCAAATGTTATTCTCAGGCCTTGTAGCTCTCCCTCAATATCCAGAACAGGACAACTGACCTGTAAAACCCTTCAGTTATGGTCATGATCACTGCGTCCTAATTCTTAGTATTATTCAGGACAGAATAATACAATTGTAAAATTGCCGTACTCAACAAAGCCCGTCTGTCTGTCTGTCTGTCTGTCTGTCTGTCTGTCTGTCTGTCTGTCTGTCTGTCTGTCTGTCTGTCTGTCTGTCTGTCTGTCTGTCTGTCTGTCTGTCTGTCTGTGTCTCTCACTCTCTCTCTCTCTCTCTCTCTCTCTCTCTCTCTCTCTCTCTCTCTCTCTCTCTCTATCTCTATACATATAGCCTATATAGATAAAGATATATTTATATCGTACATAGATATAGATATTTCTCTCTCTCTCTCTCTCTCTCTCTCTCTCTCTCTCTCTCTCTCTCTCTCTCTCTCTCTCTCTCTCTCTCTCTCTCTCTCTCTCTCTCTCTCTCTCTCTCTCTATATATATATATATATATATCTCCTCTCGCTCTCTCTCTCCCTAAATAGCGCCATTCTGCTGATATTATTTCCCAGGGTGCCTTCATCAATGAACCACATGACTCAGAAATGACGTCAAGATAACAGTGCAGCCAACGCCACCGCCGCCTCGGCATCGTACACGTTGAGAGAGAACTCAACATTAAAAAAATAATAGCACTAATCTAATCCAACTAATAGGAGATTAAAACGCTACAATTTTTATTTTAATAATATCAATTAAGTATTATTACTATTATTGTTGATATGAATATATTGCTATTATTAGGCCTATATATTGTTCTTATTATAATTGTCAAAGTATTATTATTAATACAATACGAATAATATCACAGCTATAATCATAATAATAATAATGTAATGATCAATTTAAACAAAATACAAATACAGACGTTATTAAATAAATATGACGAATCGAAATTGAAAGAACCACAAAACTTGTGCATATTATATATATTTATATATATATATCGCGTAGGCTATATATATATATATATATATATAGGCTATATATATATATAGGCTATATATATATATATATATATATATATATATATATATATATATATATATATATATATATAGAGATATATATATATAGAGATATATATGCATCATATCTAATGCCCATAGAGGATCTTTGCCTGAGTTATGGCCTGGTGGCTCCTCTCCTCTCTCTCCTCTCCTCCTCTCCTTTCCCCTCTCTCCTCTCTCCTCTCTCTCCTCTCCTCTCCTCTCTCCTCTCCCCTCCTCTCCACTCTCCTCTCTCCTCTCTCCTTTCTCCTCTCCCCTTTCCTCTCTCCTCTCTCCTCTCTCCTCTCTCCTCTCTCCTTTCTCCTCTCCTCTCTCTCGTCTCTCCTCTCTCCTCTCTCCTGCTGATATATCGCCATCTCTGCGTTACCTTTACAACATAAAAGGATCATCCGAGCTTTCGATCGAGGAGACATCCTGTGAACGGGCTTGCTGTAATAATAGTAATAAAAATCCTATATCGACGACATCCTTTTTAGTTTCGGTTTCAGTTTATCCAGATTATCTCTAGTAAAAGTAAACTCTTTAAACTTAAGTTCATAAGTGGAGACACGCCGACCATAAGCACTCCATCCCTTCATGTTTCGTTGGGAATAAAACGAAAAAGTGTCGTACATTTCCCCTTAGCGCGCAGCCTCCTCCTCCCACCAGGACTAAATTAGACGATGATGATCAGAGCACAAAGCGTTATAATTCTGCCGACTCCTCCTCCTTCCAGCGATGCCCCCTAATTAATGGGACCCCCCCCCCCCCCCCATCCTAAAGCCCGCGTCGCTCTGCAACAACAGAGTCAGAGTGGGACGGGAGAGGAGGGCGAGCCGGCACGGGACCTCATTAATTACCTCCAGATCAATGAGAACTTGTTAGTAATCGTTGGACTACACCATCTTCACGACGCAGCTCGGACTGGCTCCTCTCCGGGAAGGACACTTTGGAGAACCTTCTGGATTATTCCTCCTCCTCAGCTGGGCTCATCTATCTGCTATGTGACCTGTTGCGTGGCTGCTGGCTTTTCGATCTCCTTTCAGTCATTTTATTTTTTTGGGTTTGGTTACCGCGGATCCACAAAGTTGCAGTGCGCTCTCTGTGCGTAAAGTTCGCTCCGTCATGACATCCAAAGAAGTGTCCAAACGCGACGCAGCGGAGAGCAGGAGGCGAAGTCCTCTCGACCTGCTGCCGCCCGCCGCCGTGACAACCAAGCCGCTCACCCCCTTCAGCATCGAGGACATCCTCAGCCGGCCCTCCGTGAAGCGCGGCTACACCATCTGCGGCACCGCGCACCTCATCTCGGCCTCGGAGAAGCACCGCGGCGGGCCGGGTGGACCTCCCCCGCTGGGTCGGACCCCCCCTCTGGGCCGGACCCTGCTCGCGCAGACCTCGCCTCTCTGCGCGCTGGAGGAGCTCGCGAGCAAGACCTTCAAAGGGCTGGAAGTGAGCGTGCTGCAGGCGGCAGAAGGTGAGCTCCTCGTGCGATACCATGGGCGACACGAACAAACGATGGAAGGACCTCCGAAGTGTCTTCATCTTATCATTATCTTATTATTATCTTTGTATTATCATATTAATATCTTATTTATATCTTATTATTATCCTATTTTTATCTTATTAATATCTTATCATTACCTTATTATTATTATTATTATTATTATTATTATTATTATTATTATTATCTTATTATTATCGTACCTTATTATTATCCTATTGTTATCTTATCATTAACTCATCATTAACATTATTATCTTATTTGAACACGTATTATTTTATATTAAATAAACAAATAATTCCACTTCCGAGGCCTCTAGGCGAATTTAAATTCATTATTTAACGTAAATGAACGGGGACGTTATTTAATATTATCCACAATGATTTGGGATTATTAGTGAGTTATTAAATAATAAATAAAACGCACCATCCATCAACGGAGTTATTTGGATGTGGCTTCCATCTTTGAGCGTATCTGCCTGACGCAGAGCTGGAATAGGCCAGAGTCTGAAGGCTATGAGGCTGGAGGCTAAAGGCTGAAGGCTGGAGGCTGGAGGCTGGGGCCAGCTCATTAGACGGGCTGGACCGGAATGTACTGTACTGTACTGTACTGTATTGGTGCTGCATTCTATTGTACTGTACTGTATGGTGTTATGTCCTGTGTCGTGTTGTGCTGTGTTGTTTTTTTACCTTACTGAATTGTACTGAATTGTACTGTACTATACAGTATTGTACGGTAGACCTACTATAACTTATTATACAGTATTGTACTGTAATGTATTGTACTGAATTGTACTGTACTATATTGTACAGTATTGTACGGTAGACCTACTATAACGCATTATACAGTATTGTACTGTAATGTATTGTACTGTATTGTACTTTATTGAATTGAACTGTATTGAACTGTACTGTAGAGTAATGTACATTACTTTTTATTGCACTGTACTGCATTGTACTGTATTGTACTGCATTGTACTGTACTGTATTGTACTGTATTGTACTTTACTGCATTGTACTGTATTGTACTGTACTGTATAGTGCTGTATCGGATTGAATTGTATTGAATTGTACTGCATTGAATTGTAATGGACAATGTAGTGTATTGTGTTGCATTGTGTTGTGTTGAATTGTATAGTGTTGTATTGTACTACATTGTACTAAACAGTGTTTTAGTGTAGTGTATACACTACACTAAAACACAGTTTAGTACAATGTAGTACAATACAACACATATATTTAATTGTTTTGTATTTCATTGTATTTAACTGTATTGTCTTGTACTGTGTTGTATTGTACTGTATTGTATTGTATTGTATTTTTTAATTGTACTGTATTGTCCTTTACTGTATTGGTAATGGATTGTTTTATATTGTTGTGTATTATATTGAAGTGTCTTCTATTGTACTGCTATGTATTGTCTTTTCCTGTACTGTATTATACAGTATTGTATTGTATTGTCTGAAGGGATTTCTGTATTTCTCCAGGCAGGGACGGGACGACGTTGTTCAGTATTGTATTTTATTGTATTGTATTTTATTGTGTTGTACTGTATTGTTTTATATTTTACTGTATTTATCTGTATTATACTGCATTGAATTTTATTTTATTGTACTTTATTGAAATGCATTTTATTGTAGTGGGTACCCTATTATATTGCACTGTATTATATGTTATTGTATTGCATGTACTGTATATAATTGTATTGTACTATATTGTACTGTAGCCTACTTTATTGTATTTTATCTTATTATACAGTATTCTACTGTATCGTCTGACTGTATTTCTGTTTTCTCCAGGCAGGGACGGGATGACGTTGTTCGGCCAGAGGAACACCCCGAAGAAGCGGCGGAAGTCGCGCACGGCCTTCACCAACCACCAGATCTACGAGCTGGAGAAGCGCTTCCTGTACCAGAAGTACCTGAGCCCGGCGGACCGGGACCAGATCGCCGGGCAGCTCGGCCTCACCAACGCGCAGGTCATCACCTGGTTCCAGAACCGGCGGGCCAAGCTGAAGCGGGACCTGGAGGAGATGAAGGCGGACGTGGAGTCGGCCAAGGCGACGGGCCAGGTGCCCCTGGAGAAGCTGGCTAAGCTGGCCGACCTGGAGAAGTGCGCCAACGGGACGCTAGGCCACCCGCCCGACTCCCCGGCCCTGGCGCAGAGGGCCGGGCTGCACAGACTGAGGCGGGCCCCCGCGTCGCCCTTCTCGGACCACACGACCAGTAAGGAGGGCTCGGAGGACGAGGACGTGGAGATAGATGTGGACGACTGACCGGGAGGAGGGCCCACATAGACTCAGAGCCCACCGGGACGGGACGTGGACTGCTTATATACCGTTTTATATCAAAACAAAGACCCTATCCACAGGACGCATGAACACGAGATGCAGCAGATATTTTACACCGATGAGCTGCGATCAAAGCAATATCGTCTCCGAGGACGTGAAGACATTATTTTTGCATAAGCCTACCACCATACCCGCCCCCCCCTCCTCCTCCGATTCGCTCTCACACACACACACACGCACACACACGCACGCTCACGCACGCACACGCACACACACACACACACAGACGCACACACACACGCACACACACACGCACACACACACACACACACACACACACACACACACACACACACACACACACACACACACACACACACACACACACACACACACACACACTCCCACACACATACGCGTACACTCACGCACAAACACACACACGCACACACACGCACACACACACACACGCGCCTCCTATATTTATTTTTTTCTACTCGGCCTATTTCCTATTTTTGCGAGAATTCCGACAAACATCTCTTTTTTTGGCATGGGAATGCATGTTTTGATTTGTGATAATTTTCTATTTATGAGTTGATTTAAATTATGTTTTGTTCGTACCATGTGTGCATGAGCGATGAGAGACTCTACCGGAATGTTCCACAACGAATCACTCGTTCAGCGGATTCATTCAGTCATTCAGTCAATTCGACTGAAGGTACTTTTTAGACTCATGATTTGGATACAAAATTACTTCCGATTTTAACTTCCATTTTTTGTTTCTCTCTACACCTGTAAGTGCCTTTCTAAAATCAGGACAGTATTTGAAATCCAATGCACAAACTGTAATGTATATACTATGGTAATAAAACGCCTCGCCGGCTATTTCATGTATGCTCTAATTCCTGCAGCGATGGATTTATTATTGACTTATTATCAGGACTAAACCACGACTGTCACACGTTTTACTGAGGATAAAAGCTCACGTTTTATCCTGAGACTAACAGGCCATTGAGCTGTTTAGGTTCTCAGTGACACATTCGGCTCTGTCTCTGTGCCTTTGTGTCTCCAACAGGATAACACTCCGAGTCCCGACTCCTGCGAGTCTTTTAAACCCTAAATGCGTGTCGTGGCTTCTTGACCCTCCGACGTGCTCCTCCATTCGGGGACCAAATTTATGTGAGAAACACAAATCTGGTCCTGGGAGGAAAAAAGGACGAGGATGCCACAAAACCACGACGTTTTGGGCCAATTCCTCCGCGCCTTTATAGACCTTTTTTGTTCCGAGGGCCTCGGCTCATAATTCTGAGCGTAAAGCATGAAAACTGGGGACAAATGAGGCTGGGGCCCCCGGCGGGGCAACAATGGGGCCCCCCGCGGCCCGCCATACTGGGACAAGTGTGTCCCAGCGCACAGAAAGGACGCCGGCGTTTGGAAGCCATATGGTTTTTGAATTTTCCTCACAATTTGAGACAATTTGATGGATTGCGTTAACCCTGCTTTTAAACTGTTTAACTGGGCGGTGAACAAAGGCCCTGACGCAGACACTGAGGCCGAGGCACCGGGGCATCTGCGGCGCGTAATGTCTGCCAAGCCTTTCTCCAAAAGGCCTCTGAACAAGTCAATGAATTACAATGAAACGCCTTTCTGTCTTTCTTCGCTTTTTAGTCCCCGGAATAATATGTTTGACTTCTGTCCAAGAAACGGTGGAAGTAGAAGAAAAAAAGTGGCCAACGTCGCACATTTAGTGTTGGGAGTGTTTTGATGTTAAGTGGGAACCATAAAGAGTTTGGACTGTGACGTTTAGAAGGAGTCTGTTTAGGGAGGTCTTTGTTCGGGGCTCTTCCATTCCCTTTCTCCTCGCTCTCTTTATTTCTTTTGTCTTTAAGGGGTTTAATGAAGCTGAAAACATTATAATGTGAGACAGAGTGTCTAAAAGAGTGTCTAAAAGGGGGAACGGGGACTGAAAGGCAGCCTCCCGTTTAGCTGCTAAGGAGGGAGTTCTTTTATTCGGCTGCGTCGCTTTCATCTCCGCGTAAAACAGTGGATTACATTCATGGGTTTAGTTTATAAAACACTGGATAACATTCATGGGTTTAGTTTATAAACACTGTATTACATTCATGGGTTTAGTTAATAAACATTGGAATATATTCATGGGTTTAGTTTATAAACACTGGATTACATTCATGGGTTTAGTTTATAAAACACTGGATTATAATCATGGGTTTGGTTTATAAACACTGTAATACATTCATGAGTTTGGTTGAACAGAGAACACAACTCACCAGTGAACAATGAACAAGGAATCGTTTCACCAATGCTGATGTATAAAGAAACAGGGCTCGATATATTCGCAGGTACACAAAATTAATTAAATTCTCCGGATTTTAAGGTTTACAAATTAACAATAATGAAGAGTGATGATAATGAAGGAATCACCGTTACAGGCTGTTTTTTTATTAGTGCGTGTGTGTGTGTGTGTGTGTGTGTGTGTGTGTGTGTGTGTGTGTGTGTGTGTGTGTGTGTGTGTGTGTGTGTGTGTGTGTGTGTGTGTGTGTGTGTGTGTGCGTGCGTGCGTGCGTGCGTGCGTGCGTGCGTGCGTGTCGTGTCGGTGTGTGCGTGTGTCGGTGTGCGTGTGCGTGTGCGTGTGCGTGTGCGTGTGTGTTGTTAAAAGGGATTCGCCTTCTGAATAATATCCCTCTGCCAGTGGTCTGCAGTTAATTATGAATAAACCATTATTATTATTATTAGTAGTAGTATTATTATTATTATTATTATTATTATTATTATTTATGACTGGAGAGGGTTAACGGACTCAGTTTATGGATCTCACTTGCTTATTTTACGAGGGGTCGGCTGTGAGGCGGGCCGCTGAGTGGTGTTGGAGAGACCACCTCTCTGTAGTAATTAATCCGGACAGTTTAAGTGTATTTCAGTATTTCAGATCAAGACGGGAAAAAAAAAATCATTTCTTCAATCGTCCGGAAAATTGAA
Source organism: Gadus chalcogrammus (assembly GCF_026213295.1). NCBI lineage: Eukaryota > Metazoa > Chordata > Actinopteri > Gadiformes > Gadidae > Gadus > Gadus chalcogrammus. The sequence continues at coordinate 27,865,911 of NC_079414.1, read as the reverse complement.
GTTTGATGAATGAGTCTGAGACCAGTCCATGAGCTCCTCTCACGTTGGCTCACTTCATCGGACTCTCTCTCTCTCTCTTCCTTAAGCCTCTCAGTGAGAAGGAAGGACCAACAATTATCAATTATCATCTGTTAGAATCCGCAAAAAGGCTGAGAGAAGTCTGCCCTTCGGTCCGCGGATCATAACCTCTCTGAACCGCCTCACACTCATCATAATAACCCCTTATCATTATAAATATTATCAGGCTATTTATAACAACAATATAAATATTAATATCAATACAATTATTATTAACAATATTGTTATCATCTATTGTTATTATATTGTATTGTTGTTAATATTGTTGTTGTCTTATCCTTAAATTGTATATAATTTGTCCCTCCATTAATGTTAGACATCAGAATATTGTGACGTCCCAAATGATGTATTTTAAAATAATTACCAGGCCTAATAACGCAGTGATTGGATGGCTCATTATGTGATCACTCGGAGAGTCTACTCATTGTGTATCACTGCCATATAGAGTGAGCTCCATCCTATCTCCTAATAAAGGGAATCGGAGCACTTTTAATGTTGTAATGGCCTTTCTAGAGCCACTTGATACTTCAAACTTCAATTTTACGGGCGATTGAACTAAGCATGTTCCTGACACAATTGATGTATGTATTAATTTCCTTTAACTGTTGATTAATTAGCCTGCGTGGAAGGAGCAAATTTAACCGTTTGATGCCAATTTGCATATTAATCTAATTGTTCTTGATTATTCCCCGGATCTGTACTGAGTTGTGCTACCTGCTGCCGATACCTGCTGATAGAACACAGAAATCAATCACTCACAACGGGTTGGATATCTGGAGGTAAGAGGATTGCTCAGTGACTGCAGATCGAATATTAACTAACAGGGAGGTTTATAAAGATCTTATTTCTTAACTAAAAGGAGGTTTAAATCGATCCTATTTCTCAACTAAAATGTGGTTTATAAAAATCCAATTTCTTAACTAACAGGAAGTTTATATATATACCTATATATATATATATATATATATATGTATATATATATATATATATATTGGTTAGGGTTAGGGTGACTGCAGAACAAAGGGAGGCATTCAATAGGCCTAATAATATATTAATGATTTAATATAGGCCTATATTTATTTAATAATTATTATTATTAGGCCTATTGATTGAACATATGCGTTTGTTCTACAGTATTACAAACAACACGTGGTGAGAGTGTCGAAAGCACAACCCTGTTTTCTTTAATATTTTTGGGGTTGTATTTCTTCGTAATAATATAATAAGATAAATATAGGACTCTCACTTTGATGTCAGATCACTCCGCCACGCACATGATCCGGCCTATTTATCAGATTGAACGACACCAATTATACCGTTTTGTCAATTACCTGTCGTGTGATTGGCTCAGAATCAGGTGTTTGGACTCCGTCCAGCACGTGAAGCTTTAACGTGAAGACTTGCGCTACGACGGATACGGGAATGACGACCCCTGGTGGCGGCGGACCGAAGGTGCACCATAAGTTTCCCTGAGCAGTGATCTGTAGTCAGACCGTCTGAGGACAGAGTGAATCTTGGGCGAGTTCCTCCATCACAAAAAACAGGCCCAACTTTATTGAGAGAATGAAAAATGACAAGTTACAGTCATTAGGTTGAAAATATTGTAATGTTGGAAATTGTAATGTTGGAAACGGGCCGAAAAGGTCCTCGATTAAATATCATGTCATTAAATATCTCGCAGTGGGCTTATACTAATATTGGGCTATTTTAGAGATAGATGTAGGTATATATAGAGATAAAGAGGATGAGTTACACCTGCTCCATTGTGTTTGAAAAAAACCTTTATTAACTGCCTGATTGTTGTCAGAGATGGTTTATATTATTCTCTCTTCTTCCAACAAGGTGCAGTTAGTTATAATAAATCTTAATCAAGATCATAAATGTTCTCAGGCATTGCGCGATTTTAGACAGTGAACACGGTTCCAATCGTAGTTCCCAAACTGCGCACTCTCCGCGCAGCTTTAGTCCTCAACAACACCCTCTCTGCCCCGAGCTGACGTCATCACTATTGGCGGTATTTTGAATCGGGTTTGAACGGATCGGAATCAGAAGGTAATTCAACAACACAGAAGGGTCTTCATCCTTTAATATCTATATTTATATTTATAATACAGTGTTTGTGACTACCGATGTCCTAAAACCGTTTTTTTTGTCTGGTATTCTCAAACGGGGCTCTGAACAAACGGCTCTATAATAATAACACACACACACACACACACACACACACACACACACACACACACACACACACACACACACACACACACACACACACACACACACACACACACACACACACACACACACACACACACACACACACACACACACACACACACACACACACAAGATGAATCCGAGGTTTGCGGACCGTGACAGTCGTCTAGTTTAACGAAGAGACTTTAACGTGATGTTGTTATTCGTTAAGGACAATATCGTCTGCCTTTCTTAAAGCTGATGAACTTGATGTTGCTTTGTTTGCTTTAGATGGACTCCGACCAGGCGGATTTGTCCGGCCCCTCTCCTCTCTTCTCCTCCACTCCCCTCCTCTCCTCTGAGCCTCCTCTCCTTCCCTCGGAGGCTCCGTTGTCAGAAGCTGCTGAGGCTGAACTGCTGGATGGATGTGAAGAACAGTTCACTAACCTGGAGAGGGTGAGGGGGGTGTTGGTGTTGTTCTTGTATTTGTGTTATTGTTGTTTGTGTTATTCTTTATTCGTGTTGTTCTTGTGTTTGTTATTTAGTGTTTGTAACCAAACAACCCAACAGCATCAACATCACCATGACTTGAAGCCATATATCTCCATCATTTTCTCTCTCAGATTCAGAATGCGATCCTGTCCTGTGAGGCGGATTTCTCTGCTGACCCACAGGAGCAGGTGATCATTGAGTTCATGTTTTAGCATCCCTGAGTTTGGTGTAATGTTGGCTAGGAAGTTTAGCTCCCAGTAATAAAGTTCTTGATTCATTACTTAATGTCGACCACTACATGCACACTTGTTGTAGGTTGTACATCCGGGCACTTAAAAATAGTATTAGCATTGTGAAGTATCTTATCCTAGCTATCTCTGTTGTATACGGGGAATGGTTCAACCTAGCGATTAGGGCTTGGCACTTGGTTCTATGAAAAATTTATTGCAAGTCACTTTGGTTTTTTTTGCTAAACGTCCTGAATGTTAATGCCACTAGCCTGTAAGTCTCCTGAGACTAACCCTAACCCTAACCCTAACCCTAAAGATGTACTCTGCCCAACAAACACCTACATCCAACTTGGAAAGATTTGACATTTCGCAAACTAAAAATAGCTAACCAACCACCCTTAGACGTTGCACTCTGATACAATGTTTGTTGGGGCCGTACAATAACCTTTACATGATCAGAGCATACGCAGTCTAATTGTACCATTAGCCATTTACCTTGGGATAGTAGTTTCACATTATTAAATGGCAAGATGTTTCGGCCTGCGTTATATTTTCATGATGCATTCGGGGAAAAAAGGTTTTTGGATTCTAGTGCTTAAAATGTGTCATGATGTGATATTCATGCAAAGGTTGAATACAATGAATACATGAACGCATCTCTCAGTCTCTGAACAGGCTGAAGGCCACGGAGGCGGAGCTCGCCCAGTGGCTGCAGATGGAGCCCAGAGGTAAGGCGTTATTCAGTTCAGGTCGTACTTAGAAGAGGGCGGCGTGTGGCTCAGGAGGTGGAGCTGGTTGGTTGGTAACCCGAGGGTCGCTAGTTCGATCCCCGGGTCCTCCCAGTTGAGTGTTGAGGTGTCCCTGAGCGAGACGCCTCACCCTGACTGCTACGACGAGCTGACTGTCGCCCTGCGTGGTCGTCTTGCCGTCGATGTGTGAATGAATGTGTGAATGTGAAGCAAGATTGTGCAGTGCTTTGAGTGGCCACTAGTTAGAAATGCAGTGTATAAATGCAGTCCATTTACTATATAGTCTGCTATAACTACTATATAGTTATAAAGCTATAAAGTGACTTTATTAAGATCAGTTGTATAAATGATTGCCTTTTCAGAGAAATTCATATGCTTGCAATTGTTGCAATAAACGTGCATTGTTTTCCAAAAACACCTTTTGGAAAACAAGGATGTGGCTAACCTTATATGTCTCAGGCTTCTTTCAGCTCAAAGCTTGTTTTGGATGTCTCTGCAGAAAGCAGAGTTACTCTCGAGCTCTGAGTCTCGTTTTAATGCCTCCTTGGACCAGAGTGGAGTCCACCTCTGGTGTCGGCCTCTGGTGAACTGAAGCTCACTGTCTGCTCTTCTGAACTCCCCCCCCTCAGTGCTGTCCACCAACCCGGAGATTCTGCTTAATGCTGGAAAAGACGAGGTACGGCAACGTTTCACCTTTGCAGTATAAAGTAAGAAGACAACTGTCCCAAGCAGGATGTTTGTGTTAAAGGACAATTTAGCAGTAGAGAGATAAAAAATGTATACGATTGTAAAAACTACAAAATGTTAAAGGCAATTTTTGTAAGTGTTTATCTATCTATGTATGTATATCTCATACGCATTATGGGTGGCAGCAATGCTAATTCAATCAATATCAGGATGACAGGAAGTTGAGGTCGATAGCATTAACAGTATATAAATGGACCATTCTACACATTAGCCTTGAGGTCCTCCTTATCACGTGACCTCCCATTCTGTTTGGCTGGAGATGAAGAGGTCATGTGATCAGGAGTCTCTCCAGGCCGCTCTGAGGAGCAGCTCATGGCTCCTATAAACAGCACAGCGTTCCTCCACCAGATGCAGAAGCTGGTCTCGGAGCTGGAGATGATCGCCGCGTGCTGTGAGGCCAAGAGGAACAACCTCGCAGAAACTCTCCAACGGTCTCCTGCTGCCCCCCCTGCTCTGCTCTGAATCCATCATGGTGAACGGATTGGGGTGAACGGTGGATAAAGCGTTGGTTCTGCTCCTGCTCTTTAGGGAACAGACGTGGCTCAAGAAGAGGCAAGAGGTGTTGACCGCAGCAACCAATCACGTTGAGCGGCTCAGAATAGAAAGAGAGACTTTGTCAGAGCACAGGTGGGTTCAGTGTGATGAACCAATGATATCCAGGGAATAGTTCCCAAAAGTAAGAATCTCTTTAAACGTATAATGCAAGATAAAGGTTGGAGTGTTCCCCGACGAGCCAGTCCTGGAGCTGACCTTGAAATACCGACCCTAACCCAACCCTGACCTGGGACTAAATTGACCTTGACCCAAGACCTCTCCCCCTGACTGCTCCTGACCTGCTGGCTGTCGCCCTGCGTGGCTGACTCCGCCGTCGGGGTGTGAATGTGTGCGTGAGGCAGTATCGTACAGCGCTTTGTTTGGCCACTGGTTAGAAAGGCGCGGCATAAATGCCTTTGGTTTATCGTTGACCCTGATGTGTCATTAGCTGAACTGCTCTCCTGTCCCGACAGCATCACCAGTGTGCTGCTGGACATCAAGAAAAAGATCAAGAAGATGAAGAGCTACTACGACCAGCTGACGGAGGTGCTCGCGGACATCCTGGCGAACCACTTCCCCCTCCCCACGGCCCACGCCAGCGCCGGCCAGAGGAAGAAGGTGAAGACAGCCACCGCCGACGACAGCCAGACCTCTCCTCAATGTGTTCTGAACCAAGCGAGTGTGGCTAATTACCCATCTTGTTACTCTGCAGAACGCGCTGCCGGATCACAACGACAATCTGATATCGCTGAACAAGATTCTGGAGGTGAGCGTGGGTTCAGCGCTCCGTGCTCTACCGCCGGTGGACTGATTGAGACGAATGGAGGATCATTAACCGTCCCCAGTGACGATGGAGAGGATTCATTAAACACGTCATTCCTTAAGCAGAAGCCTGTTGTTACAGTAGGGGTGCTGTGGGGGTGTACCACGCTCTGGATGATTAATACCGCTTCACTCACAGCAGCTGTCACAACACAACGCACCAGGCAAATCACCCGCAGTGATTAGCATCAAACGAGGGAGTAGCACTGAGTGTTGACAGTAACAATCACTCAGGAGGAGGAGCTGTGTGCTGCTACACATTGGATCCCCATTTAATTCAATTAAATTTCAAGTTCAATTCAATGTTATTTGTATAGCCCTTAATCACAGGTCCAGTCTTAAAGGGCTTAACAGGCCATACATGTATCACCCCCCCTGACCCTAACCCCCCCTGACCCTAACCCCCCCTGACCCTAACCCCCCCTGACCCTAACCCCCCCTGACCCTAACCCCCCCTGACCCTAACCCCCAGAGGGCAAGAGAGAACTCCCTTATTAGCAAGGACGGAATCTAGAGGAGGAACACAGAGTGGGGGATCCCTCCTTCAGAGGGGGGGTCCTTCCTTCAGAGGGGGGGGTCCCTCCTTCAGAGTGGGGGATCCCTCCTTCAGAGGGGGGGGTCCCTCCTTCAGAGGGGGGGTCCTTCCTTCCAGGGGTGGTCAGGAATGCAATGGGGGCCTTAGTTGAAGAACATACATACAGGCCAAACTTCCTAAATGGGTGTTGGGGTGCTGGCCGGTCAACCGTAACCCTGCCTTCACACCAAAAGATGCATTTGCTGCCCGTACGCGTTGTCGCCGAAGTTTTGTGGCGCAGCAAAACTTCTGCTGCGCCGCAAAGGTTTCTCCTCCCCTGGCCAGGCATTTGGCTCTGCTCAGTCACACACACACACACACACACACACACACACACACACACACACACACACACACACACACACACACACACACACACACACACACACACACACACACACACACACACACACACACACAATACCAAAACAAAACATGACACGGCAACATTGCCTAATGTTGTCACAATGGACATGGGACAACGGCAGAGGACATGTTTATTTCCAAATGTCTGCAAGGATTGGTTTACAAGAGAGATAGTAAAGTGGTGCAAAACAGTTAAATTATTCACCCACATAAACACGTTACCTACTGTTACCAATGGGCCATCGTAACAAATCGCCTGCTCGGCATGCCATGCATACATGGATGAAGCTTTGAAGGGGACGCAAAACACAGCTTTGGCAACGCTGTTGAACGCTGATTGGCTGTCATCACGCGTTTGCTGCCGAAAAGTTGAAATATTTCAACTCGAGCAATATTTGTCGCGCCGCAAAATGCGTGAACGTGCGGTTTTCTCGGTAGGAAGTGGTCCGGCAGCAAACCCGCAACGCGTCTCTACATTACCTTTGCATGGGATCGTGCTGCGCGGCAACTTTTTGCATCTTTTGGCGTGAACGCAGGGTGAGGAGAACAAATTTAAACGCTATTTTAATTTATTCTTTTGGTAAGTATCTGAAAATTATCTGTGGTTCCGTATCGTATCGTGGGGTACCCTGTGACTCCATCGTATCGTGGGGTAACCTGTGACTCTAGCGTATCGTGTGGTACCCTGTGACTATCGTATTGTGGGGTACCCTGTGACTCTATCGTATCCTGGGGTACCCTGTGACTATCGTATCGTGGGGTACCCCTGTGACTATCGTAACGTGGGTTACCCTGTGACTATCGTATCGTGGGGTACCCTGTGACTCCATCGTATCGTGGGGTACCCTGTGACCATCGTATCGTGGGGTACCCTGTGACCATCGTATCGTGGGGTACCCTGTGACTATCGTATCGCGGGGTACCCTGTGACTATCGTATCGTGGGGTACCCTGTGACTATCGTATCGTGGGGTACCCTGTGACTCTATCGTATCCTGGGGTACCCTGTGACTCTGTCTCGTATCGTTGGGTACCCTGTGACTATCGTATCGTGGGTTACCCTGTGACTATCGTATCGTGGGGTACCCTGTGACTCTGTATCATATCGTGGGCTACCCTGTGACTGTATCGTGGGGTACCCTGTGACTCTGTCATATCGTGGGGTACCCTGTGACTCTGAAATATATGGTGGGGTACCCTGTGACTCTGTCTCGTATCGTGGGGTACCCTGTGACTCTGTCTCGTATCGTGGGGTACCCTGTGACTATCGTATCGTGGGGTACCCTGTGACTCTGTATCGTATCGTACCCTGTGACTCTGTCGTATCGTGGGGTACCCTGTGACTATCGTATCGTGGGGTACCCTGTGACTCTGTATCATATCGTGGGCTACCCTGTGACTGTATCGTGGGGTACCCTGTGACTCTGTCATATCGTGGGGTACCCTGTGACTCTGAAATATATGGTGGGGTACCCTGTGACTCTGTCTCGTATCGTGGGGTACCCTGTGACTATCGTATCGTGGGGTACCCTGTGACTCTGTATCGTATCGTACCCTGTGACTCTGTCGTATCGTGGGGTACCCTGTGACTATCGTATCGTGGGGTACCCTGTGACTCTGTATCGTATCGTACCCTGTGACTCTGTATCGTATCGTGGGGTACCCTGTGACTATCGTATCGTGGGGTACCCTGTGACTCTGTATCGTATCGTACCCTGTGACTATCGTATCGTGGGGTACCCTGTGACTGTATCGTGGGGTACCCTGTGACTCTGTATCGTGGGGTACCCTGTGACTCTGTCATATCGTGGGGTACCCTGTGACTCTGAAATATATGGTGGGGTACCCTGTGACTCTGTCTCGTATCGTGGGGTACCCTGTGACTCTATCGTATCGTGGGGTACCCTGTGACTGTCGTATCGTGGGGTACCCTGTGACTCTGTATCGTATCGTGGGGTACCCTGTGACTCTATCGTATCGTGGGGTACCCTGTGACTATCGTATCGTGGGGTACCCTGTGACTCTGTCTCGTGTCGTGGGGTACCCTGTGACTCTATCGTATCGTGGGGTACCCTGTGACTCTGTATCGTACCCCCCCCCCCCCCCCCCCCCCAAGCTGCTGATGAACCGGACCCTCCAGAGCCCCCACGACCCGTACGTGGCGGCGGACGAGCGCTTCTGGCCCCCCTACGTGGAGATGCTGCTCCGGTACAGCATAGCCGTGAGACACCCCGAGAACAGCGGCCTGATCCGCCTGGAGAGCTTCTGCTAGCGCTGAGCACAAGCTATCGTATGCTACCACAGCTAATAAGGCTATCGTATGCTACCACAGCTAATAAGGCTATTGTAACAGCACTCTCTAAACTTGAATAAAATGTAATTAAATCCTTAATGTGTATTATATAACACTGCTTTCAATGTCATTGAGGTGTTTTGCTTTTAATAATATCGTGTTGTCATTTCAAATGTTCTCTCAAATGTTTTTGAACTATTCTTGATATTTATCAATAAAAAACCTGGATGTACTGTATTATTTTACTTGTAGGTGTTTAATTATTTTACGTCTATTTTATTTTATTAGAATTGGTTTTAGTAGTAGTAAGTATTCTTATTTTTTGTTTGTTAAATTTTTAATATACTTAAATTCCAGGAAATATTATGTTTCAATGAATAAAATCTCAATACTCTTGCCACGGATAATTAATAATTCTGATGGAAACGCGTGTAAAATATGAACTGTATGACCTAAAATGTGAGTTAAATAACTAAATAAACACCTGTATAATAACTAAATAAACACCTAAATAAAGATCAATGGAGGGGTGAACGCGTCAACACTCACGTCACACCCCTCTGTCCAATCAGCGCGGCCTATTCCGAGAGTACGTCACACCCTTACGTCCAATCAGCGCGGCCCATTCCGGAGAGGCTCAAGTACTCATGTGGGTGGAAACTCATCCGCTTCCGGGTGTTTTTCTTATTTCCACGGAGGCGATCGGCTTTTCCGATTATGGTCTTTCACCTCAAAGTTATCGACTTTGAGCATTGAGACATCAGCGAGCCTCGCATCCTCCTCTCCTCCGGTCCAGATCACCATGACGACCCGCTCGGAGCGGGAGAAGAGCCTGAAGCTCAACGAGCAGCACCAGGTCATCCTGGCCGCCCTGCTGCGGGAGGACGACAACAAGTACTGCGCCGACTGCGAGGCCAAAGGTACGGCTCCCCCGCTCACCTGTCTCGCCCTCTCAATCTCTCATCATCGCGATCCGTCCACTGACAGCAGAGTGGGAACACAATGGGGGTCTAGCTTGTAGCTTGTGGCTAACACTCGGAGCTAACAGAGAGTCAGAGTAGCGGTGTCAGCTGACTGCTCACTTCCCCTTCAGCACAGCGCAGTATGGCTAGCTGCTCTCCGGACTGAACCAACAGCATCGCCATATGGTAACAAGCCCTCCGTATGAGTCTGTTGGTCCAGAGTCGCATTGAAAGAATGCAGCCCTCGAGCCAAGAGGAGAGGTTCCTGCGTGATGGCGCATGCTCATCCTTCAGGTCCACGCTCATCCCTGCTTTCAACCCCTCTCTCCTCCCTCTCTCCTCCCTCTCCTCTCCTCTCCTCTCCTCCCTCCTCTCCCCCCTCTCCTCTCCTCCCTTCTCTCCCCTCCTCTCCTCCCTCCTCTCTCCCCTCTCCCCTCTCCTCTCTCCTCCCCTCTCTCCTCCCTCTCTCCCCCCTCTCCTCTCCTCCCTTCTCTCCTCTCCTCTCCTCCCTCCTCTCTCCCCTCTCCTCTCTCTCCTCCCCTCTCTCCTCTCCTCTCTCCTCCCAGGTCCCCGGTGGGCCTCCTGGAACCTCGGAGTGTTCATCTGTATCCGGTGCGCTGGGATCCACAGGAACCTGGGAGTCCACATATCACGGGTGAAGTCGGTCAACCTGGACCAGTGGACCTCAGAGCAGATCCAGGTAACACCTGAGACGTCTCGTGGATGGAACGACTAAACAGTACTGAGCATTGTGGAGCGTCCTATCCTAGCTACCTGTGTTGTATACGGGGAATGGGTTAACCTAGTGATGGTTAGTGGTTTGCGATATATTGTTGTTTCTCTTCCTTCTGACGAATGGACTTATTGTAAGGCGCTTTGGATAAAAGCGTCTGATAAATACCCTGAATGTTAATGTTATCATGGTTAAATGATAATCAATAATGCAAGGGTCTCCATTATTGGAATTTAATTAACTGACGGTAAATATACGAGCTGCGTTGGCTAAACTTTGGATATCTTTGTGTTTCAGAGTATACAGGATATGGGAAACACCCGGGCGAGAAAACGCTACGAGGCCAATCTTCCAGAGAGCTTCAGAAGGCCTCAGACAGACCAGTATCCTTCAGTCGAGAGAGAGAGAGAGACACACACACACACACACACACACACACACACACACACACACACACACACACACACACACACACACACACACACACACACACACACACACACACACACACACACACACTGTGGTTGCCCCCTTAACTTTGACCTCAGAGCTGTGGAATTCTTCATCAGGGACAAATATGAGAAGAAGAAATACTTCAGCAAGAACGTGACCAACGGAGGCAGTGTAAGCACAGCGAACCACACTCCGTCTACAGAACTGCGGCTCACAGTCACTATCACTTCTGCTCAGACTCATTTCTTTGTCACAAAGTGCTGTCATTTTTTACAAAGCTCATTACAAGAAGTGTCTGATCCATCCAATGAAGGGACGTTTTCCCAACAAAAGGCATCATTAAAGCAGATCCCCGACAGCAGAGGGTTTTCTAAACGGGTCGCGTGTTTCAGGCCGCACCGGGCTCTAGATGAGCTTTGGTTATTTCTGCTGGATTTCCATACCCGTATGTAAAGGTGCTGCAGGGTGAACTGACCAATAGGGCGGCTTGTTTCTCTCTCCAGCCAAAGGAGAAGGAAATGAAGAGGGAGAAGGAGGCAGAACGAGGGAGCAAGTCGTCCTCCTCCTCTAAGGTAGGCTGTCGCAGAGCCGCTCCTGATTGGAGGAATCGCTCCTTCATTCACTCCTGATGGGAAGTGACCTCAGATTGATCGTTTTCCTGTTTCTGTTCCAGAGAGAAGATTGTCGACCCGTCCCCAAAATCAGCCCTCTGAAGAGTTCAGAGAACAGCGTTAACCTGCTGGGCCTCGGTGAGTCCGTCCTTCTGTCCGTGTCCCTCTCTTTCTCTTTAATACACTCATTTACTGATCATCAAACGTCCACATGGATCTCCTCAGATGTTCCCCCGGCCGCGTCGACCAACAGCTCCACGAGCCAGAACAACAACGACCTGGACATCTTCGGCCCCATGGTCTCCAACCCGCTGCCGGTGGCCAGCCCAGCGGTGCACTTCACTCAGGTACAAACCACCGCCTCACCAGGCCTCCCCTGAAGGCCTCCCCTGAAGGCCTCCCCTGAAGGCCTCCTCTGAAGGCCTCCTCTGAAGGCCTCCTCTGAAGGCCTCCCCTGAAGGCCTCCTCTGAAGGCCTCCTCTGAAGGCCTCCTCTGAAGGCCTCCTCTGAAGGCCTCCCCTGAAGGCCTCCTCTTTAGGCCTCCTCTGAAGGCCTCCTCTGAAGGCCTCCTCTGAAGGCCTCCTCTGAAGGCCTCCTCTGAAGGCCTCGACAGCCTCACCAGGCCTCCTTCACTGGAGAAGGAGAAGGAGGAGGAGGAGGTGAAGGAGTAGATGGAGTAGGGGATGGAGTAGGAGGAGGTGAAGGAGGAGGTGAAGGAGTAGATGGAGTAGGGGATGGAGTAGGAGAAGGAGGAGGTGACCGTGCAGCTAGGGTCAGGGTTTTTCAGGGGAGTATTCGCTCCTCTGTAAACTACTGTGTAATAATACACAATCCCTGTCATATTATGGGATGGATTGAATATGGACCCATGCACAGATGGACGGCTGGGTTGATACCAACGCGTTACCCATCAGATATCGTTTATGAACTCAGAGAAAACATTTAGCAAACAGTGGGTATTAGTGTCTCTGATCTGAAAGGTAAACTGCATTCTCTAACCAGCGGCCGCTCAAAGCGCTGTACAACACTGCCTCACTTTCACTCATTCACCCATTCACACCCCGACGGCGGAGTCAGCCCCGCAGGGCGACAGCCAGCTGGTCAGCAGCAGTCAGGGTGAGGCGTCTCGCTCAGGGACACCTCCACACTCAGCTAGGAGGAGGTGGGGGTCGAACCAGCGACCTTCCGGTCACCAGCCGACCCACTCTGCCTCCTGAGCCGTCCGTAACCCCTGTGCTTCGTTTCAGGCTGGTTCCTTGGACCCCGCGAGCACCCCGACCCAGGCCGGGGCCGGGGCGGCGCTGGCGGGCCTGACCACCTCGGGGTCCTGCCAGGCAGAGCTCGACCTCTTCGGCGACGGCGGCGGCGCCAAGGGGGACGACCCGGCCAAGAAGACCCTGAGCAAGGACTCCATCCTGTCGCTGTACGGGAACAGCAGCCAGCAGAGCCCCAACGGTGAGGGGGGGGGGGGGGGGGGAGAGAGGGGGGGCTCTGTGGTGGGGGGGGGTCTCTGTAGGGCAGCTAATCCAGTGTTGAACGGGTCCAGTGTGTAAATCGGATGTGAGTCAGCGGTTGATGTGCCGCGTGCTTCCCTTTCTACAGTGAGCTGTCCGTGTGCACAATACTACTGTACTGCATGACCCCCCCCCCCCCCCCCCCCCCCCTCCTGCTCGCGCCCTCGTGACCTTTGGACGTGCGATCACTCGCATCACGCTCCAAACCGGTCTGTGCTCCTGTCGGCTGCGGCTGTTTACCCAAACGCTGTCGTTCAACACAGGGTTTGATGTCCGTCTGTCCCTCTATTGCTCTACGTCTATCATGTTTCTGGATCCATAACAAACTGAAGAACTCCCAGCATGCCTTGTGGACCCAATGTCCTCTGGCCAGAGTCATGTTCAGGACGTCTTGTCTTCAGTGGTTCTCACTGCAGGAGGTCTGTGTTTACGAGGACCTCAAACGGGACGAGGGATGGATGTGTTGGTTCAGATAGAGTCCCACTCCCAACGCACAGAAACCAACACCCTGTACGGAGTTAGATCGGCTACGGGCAACATGTTAGTGACAGGTGACGGAATCCACAGGCTAATGCAGTGGTCTTAACATGTTCCCCACATGTGAAGGAAACCACAGGCTAATGCAGGCGCCTTCACATGTTCCCCTCATGTGAATGTTTTTCACTCTCCTCAACTAGTGAACACCTATCTGAGTTGAGTGGACGAGTTGCATTTCATTTTCACCAGAGGCCATTCACTGTAACGAAAGGCTGAGAGGTCCTCCCAAAAGGGCAGTCTCTGCCACGGGCCAGGTCTCATGAAGCAGTGAACTCCTCTTCTCTTATCTCAGTGGAACACTTGGAGCTAATCAGCCCCACTGCAGTCAGCCGAACGGACGCTGGCTTTGTGTGTTTATCTTCAGGACTGCAGGCCCGAGGGCAAACCTGTAGAGAGGCGGTTAGCCGGTATCAACCAGTCGAGCAGCTCGGTCTGATGTCCAGAGGTCGCCGGGGCGCTGCGAGAGAACACAGCCCGGAGCGAACACACGGCTGTCAGACGTTTACATTACCTTTAGGGGATTCTGCAGACGCTTTTAAAGCTACCTACAACCATTCATTCACACATCCCCCCCCGACGGCGGAGTCAGCCCCGCAGGGCGACAGCCAGCTGGTCAGGAGCAGTCAGGGTGAGGCGTCTCGCTCAGGGACGCCTCCACACTCTGACGTGAGGCTGTCTCTTTCCCGTTCAGTTGAAGCGTTCCACCGGGCGGTTTCTGGAGCTCGCTCCACAGCTCTGGTTGAACTGAGAGGAGTTTAAGTTACTGATCCAGGTGTCACCTGATCATGAGAGACCGGCGTTCATTACCCAGTCCCTGTTGGACGGCTTCTTCCATACGACTCCACACACACAGAGAACCTCAGCTGACACACGCACGCACACGCACGCACGCACACAGGGAACTTCAGCTGACACACGCACACACACAGAGAACCTCAGCTCACACACACACACACACACACACACACACACACACACACACACACACACACACACACACACACACACACACACACACACACACACACACACACACACACACACACACACACACACACACACACACACACAGGGAACCTCAGCTGAAACACTCGTTTACTTTCCCAGTAGCCACTACCTTTGATCAATGGGATTTAGAAGTTGAGTTGAACAAAGGGAACCCCATGCAGCTCGTTTGACTCATTTCACTGGCTCAGAGTTCACCTGGACCCTGCATAGCCTCCCCCTTAACCCCCTCCCCCCTCTTACACACTCATGTACGCCCTGGCACAAAACAGTGCTTAGCATTGTGTAGCATCTTACCCTAGCTAGCTCTGTTGTAACCGGGGAATGGGTTAACCTAGTGATGGTTAGTGCTTGTCTCTCCGGCTGAAGGTAAACGTCCTCCCCTCTTCCCTCCCCTCTCCCAGCCGGTATGTACATGGGCCCGTCCCAGATGCAGTTCCCGGGCCAGGCGCCGGCGGGATACCAGGGGTACCCGGGCATGGGGGGCGCCCCCCCCTCCACGGTGATGGGCGCCATGATGGGCCAGGGCGGGGCCGCCATGATGGCGCCCAACTCGGGCATGATGGTGGGGATGACCATGCCCAACGGCTTCATGGGGAACCCTCACGCCGGGCTGATGGGCGTGGCCCCCGGCATGATGGGGGGTCCCGGGGGCGGGGCCATGCCCTCGGGGATGATGGCGGCGCCGGGCATGTACGCCATCAACCCCGCGCAGCAGGGCCAGTGGAGCATCGGGCAGGTAGGGGTCACGCACACACACACCCCCCGGGGGGGGGGGGGGGTCCACACTCACCGGGGGGGTCCACACTCACCGGGGGGGTCCACACTCACCGGGGGGGTCCACACTCCCCGGGGGGGTCCACACTCTCTAGGGTCAGGGGGGGGTCATGAACACACTGTTGAGCCCTCTGAGACGGGACCTGGGATGAAGCGCTGTAGAAACACAATGGAGTCAGTACGACGATACCCCGTGACGTCACGACGCGCTCCTCCGGGGGGCAGAGCCCACGCGTTGTCCGATGGTCCCACTAGCGAACGAGCCCTCCACCATCAGGAGAACACAGGGAATGGCTTGAATGAGGGGTGCTAGGGGACGCCTCATTAATATATATATTATATTGATTAACGTTATTTATTTCACGGGTCTTTTCAACGTTCCGTTCACTTGCAAGGGCACTTCACAACTTCCGGCGGTCAATTATTTTTGGATAATTCATTGGCAACGGATGAATGATGACCGCTGTCAAGGTAAACAAAAGGACTTTTTGCCTTTGGTATCACTCCGCACGTAGTCCGGTAACTTGTCAATGTAATAAGCGGGATATGTATCAACCCAAGCGCTGTCGGTTGCTAAGCGACGACCTCAACATCTTGGGCGGACTATTTCTCTTCTGATCAACACTATGAATGCTGGTAGTAAATACATCGTAAATAAATTGTTTCGTTTTGGCGAGTAGCCGTGTAATAAGCGGGATAATGTACAGACCGCCGGTCATTATCGTAAAATAAGCCCCTTCATGGCGAACAGGACACGTCCGCTGCGCGTCGGTGTCCTGTTCGCCCTGTCGGGGCTTATTTTCTCGATAACGACCGGCGGTCTGTACATTATCCCTCACATATTGTTCAGTCGACGCCTCCGGGCGGGGGGGCGCGGGCGGCCCCCACTGACCTGATGGTTCCAGAACAGGAAGGGACGCCGGAGCGCCGCTGGCGGGTCGGGCCCTCAGACGGGGGTCTCAGGGGGGTCTCCAGGGGGGTCTCCCCGGTGGTCTCCACGCTGACCTCCTCTCTCCCGCTCCAGATGAACCAGCAGATGTCGGGGATGGCGCTGAACGGGCCGGGGGGGGCCATGGCCTTCGGGCAGCCGGCCTCGGGGATGGGCGGCTGGGCGGCGTCCGGCCAGACCATGAGCACCCAGCTCTGGAAGTGAGCAGGAGCGAGGAGCTGGCGCCGGGCGAGGAGCGAGGAGACGCGCAGCGACCATCCCACGAGCCTCCCAACTGACGCCCGCTCCCAGCACCCCAACCAACCGAATGTGGAAACGTTCTCTTTCTCTCCCTTTCTCTCTCTCTCTCTTTCTCTCCCTTTCTCTCTCTCTCTCTTTCTCTCTCTTTCTCTCTCTCTCTCTCTCTCTGTCTCTCTCTCTCTCTCTCTCTTTCTCTTTCTCTTTCTCTTTCTCTTTCTCTTTCTCTTTCTCCTTCTCTTTCTCTCGCTCTCTCTCTCTGTGTCTCCCTCTCTCTGTGTGTTTGAGTGAGTGCAGTGGACGTCGTCACCGCAGCGCAGGCTCGCAGTGTCCGCCTGTCGTATGTTATTTTATTTTTTGATTATGATTATTTTTTTATTTGAATGGAAATCGCATAAGGAATCAGAAGTCTGGACGCGACGGCCGTCCACATATCACCGAGGCTACACCGGGTCACCATGCTTTTATTGTTCACTGTTTCATTCTCAGAGTATAGAAGATGAATAGTATTTAACGGGAGAAGGCGTGGCTCCCCCTGTACAGCACTGTCTACCCCTCTTTTAAACTACCTGTGGTCCCCCTATAAGGAATAAAGTACGATACCCCCCCACTCTGCGTCGTGCGTCGTCGTGGTTACCTAGCGATGTCCGCACGTCGCTTCACTCTGTCTGCGTTGGTTGATTTAGTCCGCATGAACCCAACTGGCTCCTGCGGAAGAGGATTGGGGAGTTATTGGTGAGTTTCGACTTTAAACTCAGAATTATGACTTAAAAAATATGAGATGTGGTCCTAATCCTCTTCCTTAGCGTCTTTCGACTGGGACAGGTTAATGTTTTATACTGATGTATTACTGGTCGATGGGTTTGGTCTTGGCATAAATGGGGTGTTGTGATTGGCTGGTGTGGTTAGGGGGTCTTACATTCACATTACATTTACATTCAGGGCGTTCAGCAGTCGCTCTTATCCAGAGCGACTTACAATAAGTCCATTTGTCAGAAGACAGAAACACCAATATATCTGACGGTACAGTAAGGATGTTCATAGTGCCAAGCACTAACCATCACTAGGTTAACCCATTCCCCATGCTGCAACGCCAAATATTATTACTCTAATTAATAGTACAGTATAATTAAAAGTACAGTACACTATTGAGTACTGTTTGTGTTGGTAATTCAAACTAATTTGTGCTACTGATTGTTGTTTATTAACTTAACATTATAAATATGGATTCTAGTGGTTTATACTAAGATACAATTACATACAAATAATTGAATGCAGCTGTTGATTCTATTGGATTACTTGCAGGATTTTACTTATTTCAAAGATTAATGTAATTGTACTTTTTGTCACATTTTAACCTGAACAAGTTGTCTTTTTCGAAGTGACCCATTTCTTTGTGTGTGTCATAATAATATGGCCACCGGGTGGCGGTGTTGACCCGTAAGGACTGAAAATAAGAGCCCCATAATATTATCGCCAGATTTACTTGCAGTGCTTGCAGTTAATACAGGTTACAGTGACGTAGTTGTAGTGTACAATATTTATAAATTTGTACTTTGCCTATTTCAATTAATTGATGTGCCCACTGGTTAAGCATTTCAATGTTATTTGGCAGTAAAGATAAGCATGAAGTGGATTAAACCCAACAGCTTCCACTATCTTCTCTGGTTCTCCCGTCCCGAGTGTTGGTTCTAGCTTGAGTCCACAAGAAACATCCCTCATAATTCACA
Organism: Gadus chalcogrammus; assembly: GCF_026213295.1. Lineage (NCBI taxonomy): Eukaryota > Metazoa > Chordata > Actinopteri > Gadiformes > Gadidae > Gadus > Gadus chalcogrammus. The sequence continues at coordinate 27,847,323 of NC_079414.1, read as the reverse complement.
CAGTATTATGCCAAAGGCCTGAAGCGCCTGTGTGTCTGTGTGTTTGTGTGTGTGTTCCTTAAAGCAGGCCAATCAGCAACACTCTTCATTATCACGTACGACCGCAAATGCTCCAAAACTCTGGTGAAGATTACTTTTGATTCCCATTCCCATCTTCCCCCCGCCTTCCTGCGACCAGCCGTAGATAGATAGATAGATAGATAGATAGATAGATAGATAGATAGATAGATAGATAAATACTTTAATAATCCCAGAGGGAAATTATTTTTGTCACGAACTCCAGATATACATACACAAATAAATAAATAAATAAATATTAAGAATAAAATATAAAATATAACATATATATCCATATCCATATATATACATATACATACACACACACATATATATATATATACATATACATACAACATAAATACACATACATACACAAAAGATAAAAGATACAACCTAAGAAAACAAAATTTTGAGTTTGAGTTCCAGAGTAAGAACGCGTCCTTGTGTGAGTGAATGATGCGTATCCCATCACACCGACTTTAAGCTAACAGGGTCTGGTTCCCAGCAATGGCAGTTGTGCAAACAATCGTTATCTGAGGGTCACAGCAGGGGTCAGACGGCCACAGTCAGCCTTACCCTGGCCATTAGCTGATAGGAGCCCTGGACTCTTTAGGGGAGGGGCCAGGAGCCTTTAGGGGAGGGGCCAGGAGCCTTTAGAGGAGGGGCCAGGAGCCTTTAGGGGAGGGTCTAGGAGCCCTGAAGCCTTTAGGGGAGGGGCCAGGAGCCTTTAGGGGAGGGGCCAGGAGCATTAGAGCCTTTAGGGGAGGAGCCAGGAGCCTTAGAACCTTCAGGTGAGGGGATAGGAGGCTTAGAACCTTTAGTAGGATGGGCTAGGAACCTTAGAGCCTTTAGGGCAGGGGATAGGAGACTTATAGCCTTTAGAGGAGGGCTAGGAGCCCTGGAGCCTTTAGGGGAGGGGCTAGGAGCCTTAGAGCCTTTAGGGGAGGGGCTAGGAGCCTTTAGGGGAGGGGCCAGGAGCCTTTAGGGGAGGGTCTAGGAGCCCTGAAGCCTTTAGGGGAGGGTGTAGGAGCCCTGGAGCCTTTAGAGGAGGGGCCAGGAGCCTTAGAGCCTTAAGGGGAGGGGCCAGGAGCCCTGGTGCCTTAAGGGGAGGGGCCAGGAGCCTTAGAGCCTTTAGGGGAGGGTCTAGGAGCCCTCAAGCCTTTACAGGAGGGGCTAGGATTCTTAGAGCCTTTAGAGGAGGGTGTAGGAGCTCTGGAGCCTTTAGGGGAGGGGCCAGGAGCCTTAGAGCCTTTAGGGGAGGGGCCAGGAGCCTTAGAGCCTTTAGGGGAGGGTCTAGGAGCCCTCAAGCCTTTACAGGAGGGGCTAGGATTCTTAGAGCCTTTAGAGGAGGGGGTAGGAGCCCTGGAGCCTTTAGGGGAGGGGCCAGGAGCCTTAGAGCCTTTAGGGGAGGGTCTAGGAGCCCTGGTGCCTTAAGGGGAGGGGCCAGGAGTCTTAGAGCCTTTAGGGGAGGGGCCAAGAGCCTTGGAGCCTTCAGGGGAGGGGCTAGGAGGCTTAGAACCTTTAGTAGGAGGGGCTAGGAACCTTAGAGCCTTTAGGGGAGGGGCCAGGAGCCCTGGAGCCTTTAGGGGAGGGGCTAGGAGCCTCAGAGCCTTTATAGAGGAGGGCCTCAGAGCCTTTAGAGGAGGGGCTAGGAGCCTCCGAGCCTTTAGGGGAGGGGCTAGGAGCCTCAGAGCCTTTATAGAGGAGGGCCTCAGAGCCTTTAGGGGAGGGGCTAGGAGCCTCAGAGTCTTTAGTGGAGGGGCTAGGAGCCTTAGAGCCGGTAGGGGAGGGGCCAGGAGCCTTAAAGCCTTTAAGGGAGGGGCTAGGAGCCTTAGAGCCATTAGTGGAGGGGCTAGGAGCCTTAGAGCCTTTAGGGGAGGGGCTAGGAGCCTTAGAGCCTTTAGGGGAGGGGCCAGGAGCCTTAGAGCCGGTAGGGGAGGGGTCAGGAGCCTTAAAGCATTTAAGGGAGGGGCTAGGAGCCTTTAGGGGAGGGGCTAGGAGCCTTAAAGCCTTTAGTGGAGGGGGGGGGCTAGGAGCCTAGCCTTTAGCGGGGGGGGGGGGGGGCTAGGAGCCTAGCCTTTCGCGGGAGGGGGGGGGGGGGGGGCTAGGAGCCTAGCCTTTAGCGGGGGGGGCTGAAGCCTAGCCTTGGGTTGGGGGGCAGGCATTCCTCCGGGACTCTGCTTGACTCGGCTCCAGAGGAGATTCTCAGCAGGGTGAAGAATGTCCTCTTCCTCTTCCTCTCCCTTTTATACTCTCACAACAAACCTAAAATGGCCGTGAGTGAGAAGGAAAATAGGAATCAATCAGAGGCAGAAATGTTGTGTATTTCTAATCCTAACTCCTTCTGTATTGTGTATCATGTTTTAACACCAGTGAGGTCATCCCGGTTCTGTCCAGGCTAAGAGCCAACGCTAAGATCTAACACTAAGTGCTAACGCTAAGTGCTAACACTAAAGCCCAAAGTATTTGACTCTGCATCCGTAATCCGTGTCCAGTCTCCTTAAATAGACCCCCCGAGCATTCAAAGCTCTCCGTCGGGTTGCAACCCGCCGCCCGATCGATCTTATATGTTGACTACAAACCAGGTAAACAGTTTTGTAAATAAACTTCCAAAGCTTAACAAATCCTATTTGGTGTTTTATTGGTCCTTAATGTGCAAAGTAAACAATGTACTAAGTAAATAAGGTATAAAGTCAAACGGAGAAGTGAATCCGGAAATAATTTTGTTAGTGGACCAATCCCAGCCCTTGTCGTCTCCGTAGCGACGACGGATAGCTAAATAATATTGGATGCGCATGGAACCTACGAAGAGGTTCTCCGACAGGCTCTCTGTGTCTACGTACACCACTTTACGGAGGATTATAAACCGACCTTAAAAGCTAACACTAAGAGCTAACACTCAGGGCTAACACTAATGGCGCGTTTCCACTGCAGGGTGCGGAACGGATCGGATCGCAAAGGTGCGGATCGGGTCGCGTTTCCACCGCCAAAAGTAGGCGTGACCCGGACTTAGCCGTACCCGTTTTGGCCAGTTTTAGCCTCGTTTTCAGGACTCCTCCGTTGGGGTACTGAAAACGAGACGAGACGCCTGAAAGGGTCCCGGGAAATTCTAGCTACACACCCCCTCCGTTGATTGGTCGACAGAATCATCACATCCGGGTGACGCGGGGATAAAAACAAACAAACAGTAGCCTCG
>NC_079414.1:27829067-27839067 GCF_026213295.1 Gadus chalcogrammus | reverse complement strand
GTGTGTGTGTGTGTGTGTGTGTGTGTCTTGAGGAAGAGCAGATGTATGAACTCAGCTGAGGAGAGACATTCCGATCTCCCCGGCTCGTATCACTCTCCTCTCACTCCCCCTCTCCTCTCACTCCCCCCGCATCCCACCTCACCCTCAGTCACCCTCTGTCTTTAATCTAACACCACCAGCAGGAATCTGGTTAACCCCCTCCTCTCTGTTACCAGAGAGAGAGAGAGAGAGAGGGAGGAAGGGAGGGAGAGAGAGAGAGAGAATGAGAGAGAGAGTGAGAGAGAGAGTGAGAGAGAGAGAGAGAGAGAGAGAGAGAGAGAGCGAGAGAGAGAGAGAGAGAGAGAGAGAGAGAGAGACAGACAGACAGACAGACAGACAGACAGACAGACAGACAGACAGACAGACAGACAGACAGACAGACAGACAGACAGACAGACAGACAGACAGACAGACAGACAGACAGACAGACAGACAGACAGACAGACAGACAGACAGACAGACAGACAGACAGACAGACAGACAGACAGACAGACAGACAGACAGACAGACAGACAGACAGACAGACAGACAGACAGACAGACAGACAGACAGAGAGAGAGAGAATGAGAGAGAGACAGAGAGAGAGAGAGAGAGAGAGAGAGGCCTGTGAGGATCTGGATGCTCTAATAAGGTAACGTCCCGATGCGGGCGTCAGCAGCAGCAGAGCGTCTCCCTCACCATACTGAGCTGGGACTGCAGCTCGATCTCCAGGCCCTGCAGTGTGCGTCGCAGGTCGTTGATCTCTGTCTTGGACGTCTGGATGACCTCTGTGCTGACGGCCACCTCCTTGGACAGCACGGCGGACTGGGGGAGGGAACAGGACAGCGATTAGGGCCGTGGTTCATCCTCCCTGAGTGGGAGCGGCACATACTGAAGATATCAACTTAGGAGGGAAAATTAAAGCTTTACTAGACTTAAAGTGACCGTCAACCGTAATGTTTGAACCTCGGTTGGCTCAGTGGAGCTGATACCTTGTCTTTGAACCAGGCCTCCTGGTCTCTATAGGGGTGGTGTGGTGCTATGGGGGTGGTGTGGTGCTATGGGGGTGGTGTAGTACTATGGGGGTGGTGTGGTGCTATGGGGGTGGTGTAGTACTATGGGGTGGTGTAGGGGGCGCTGTCACCTTGTCGTTGAACCAGGCCTCCTGGTCCCGGCGGTGCTTGTCGGTGATGCCTTCGTACTGCGAGCGGATCTCGTCCAGCACTCTGCTCAGGTCCTGCTGCGGCGCGGCGTCCACCTCCACGTTCACCGTGCCGCTCATCTGGGAGCGCATGGCCGCCAGGTCCTGGAACCAATGGGGACAGGGTCAGGGGGAACCAATGGGGACAGGGTTAAGAGGGGTGGGGACCCAATGGGGACAGGGTCAGGGGGAACCAATGGGGACAGGGTCAGGGGGAACCAATGGGGACAGGGTCAGGGGGAACCAATGGGGACAGGGTTAGGGAGAACCAGTCGGAGGCTCAGGGAGGTGGTTGGGCGGCGCCTACCTCGGCGTGGTTCTTCTTCAGGTAGGCGAGCTCGTCCTGCAGGCCTTCGATCTGCATCTCCAGGTCAGCCTTGGTGAGCGTGGTCTGGTCCAGCAGGCGCCGCAGGTTGCCGATGTCTGCCTCCACCGACTGCCGCATCATCAGCTCGTGCTCGAACCTGCGGACGAGTGACGGAGAGAGGTGAGGTCGGGTTCCCTCTGGGCCGTGCCCCCAGATGTGCCCCGCTGGCCTCCAGATGTTCCCAGGTTGAGTCTGGAGGCTTCATGCTTACTTGGTCCTGAAGTCGTCGGCGGCCAGTTTGGAGTTGTCGATCTGGAGCAGGATGTTGGCGTTGTCCACCGTCGCCCCGTGGATCTAGAGGACAGAACCGCATTAGTTCTAGAGCTGAGAACACTGTTGGTTCTAGAGGACAGAACCGCATTAGTTCTAGAGCAGGGAACACTGTTGGTTCTAGAGGAGAGAACCGCATTAGTTCTAGAGCTGAGAACACTGTTGGTTCTAGAGGACAGAACCGCATTAGTTCTAGAGCTGAGAACACTGTTGGTTCTAGAGGACAGAACCGCATTAGTTCTAGAGCTGAGAAAACTGTTGTTTCCAGAGGAGAGAACAGCATTAGCTCTAGAGCAGAGAACACTGTTGGTTCTAGAGGAGAGAACAGCATTAGCTCTAGAGCAGAGAACACTGTTGGTTCTAGAGGAGAGAGCAGCGTTCTAGAGGAGAGAACAGCGTTCCAGAGGAGAGAACAGCATTGGTTTCTAGGCTGAGTCGGTAGCCCGTTCTAGCTGGGCTTTGAGCTCTATGTTTCCATGGACACCACTGAAGTCATCTTTTGCAACATTTTCCGATTAAAATGCACAATTAACTAGTCCTTTAAGCACTGAAGGCAGGGACACCACTGACTATGATGCCTGTCACTGCACACCCCAGAGGAGTGCCGGAGTCCCTCAGACAGCACCGCTAATGATTGACAGCCGGTATCAGCGGGCCCCTACCTTGTCCTTCAGGTCGTTGATGATGGCCCAGTAGTTGCTGTAGTCGCGCTCGGCCGACGGGCCCTTGGTCTCGTAGTACTCTCTGATCTGCACCTCCAGCTTGGAGTTGGCCGCCTCCAGGCAGCGCACCTTGTCCAGGTAGGAGGCCAGGCGGTCGTTGAGGTTCTGCATGGTGGCCTTCTCGTTCAGGTTGATGTGGCTCTGGTCCACCGCCTGGCTCAGGTCGAAGTTGCCGTAGCTCCCGCTGCCGTAGCCCCCGCTGCCGCCGCCGCCGCCAAAGCTCATGCCGCCGCCATAGCCGCCGCCGTGGCCGCCGCCGTACCCGGAGGAGACGGTGCGCACGGTGGAGGTGGAGATGCGGTTCCCGGCCGGGCCGCACAGGCTGAAGGCCTTGGGAGCGGTGGAGTACTGGGCGGAGCTGCGGGAGGAGCGGATGGAGCCCGGCTGGCCGTAGCTCATTCTGAAGCTGGAGGAAGACATGCTGGCGTTCTGTGGTTGAGGAGAGCTGGCGAGAAGAGGACAACGTTACAGCTTCTGACCGAGGAGTGGAGAACACCGGAGGGAGCCCGGCCTCTCATATAGGGCCGGCTGGGGGCGGGCCCGAGGCTCAGGGGGAGGCGGCCGGGAGGGGTGAACGGTCAACAGGGAGAGGGGGAGTTTGCCTGGAGGCCGCCCCCCCTGGGAGGGTCCGCCTTTAAGGAGCACGGTTTGTTTTCTCTGCCCTGATGTGAGGAAACCGTTATGGAATGCGTCTCTCTCTCTCTCTCTCTCTCTCTCTCTCTCTCTCTCTCTCTCTCTCTCTCTCTCTCTCTCTCTCTCTCTCTCTCTCTCTCTAACTCTCACTCTCACTCTCACTCTCACTCTCACTCTCTCTCTCTGTCTCTCTCTCTCTCTCTCTCCCTCTCTCTCTCTGTCTCTCTCTGTCTCTCTCTCTCACTCTCTCTAACTCTCACTCTCACTCTCATTCTCTCTGTCTCTCTCTTTCTCTCTCTCTTTGTGTCTCTCTCTCTCTCTCTCTCTCTCTGTCTCTCTCTCTGTCTCTCTCTCTCTCCCTCTCTCTCTCTCTCTAACTCTCACTCTCACTCTCACTCTCTCTGTCTCTCTCATTCTCTCTGTCTCTCTCTCTTTCTCTCTCTCTTTGTCTCTCTCTCTCTCTCTCCCTCTCTCTCTCTGTCTCTCTCTCTCTCTCTCTCTCTCTCTCTCTCTCTCTCTCTCTCTCTCTCTCTCTCTCTCTCTCTCTCTCTCTCTTGTGTTGGACTGCCCTCTGTTTGTTTTGAGTTGTCTAACTCACAGCAGTCATTGGGTCTCCTTCACATCCAAACACAAAGCCTTAATTATCGTTCAGCGTCCCGCCATGGATAAACACTCAGTCCCAGTGTTTGCAAACTCACTGATAAGAAGAGTAAAAGTCCAGGGGATATCCTTCATCTCTTCTCTACGCTGTAGATCTGGTTCTTTTAAATTGTGCTATATGTGTGATTAAATAGATTTTTATCATCACTATACTTATTATCAGACAGGGGAAACCACAGTGGAAACCGAATACCCTGTGTGTTCACGTGTGTTTGAATAGGAACAGAAGGCACCATTGTTTCTCTGCTCTTAGTTGGAGTCCATCTAAGGAAATATGTCAGCATAGTATTGTTGGCATATCCCTCATAACATCCCTCTACCCTTTGTCCTGTGCTCGTGTGTCGTGTGTGCACTTGTGGGAACATGCGTGTGTGTTTGTGCCTGCATGTCTGTGTCTGTGCACTGTGGATGAGTGTGTGTGTGTGTCTGTGTGTGTGTCTTTCCTGTGCATATGTGTGCATGTTTTGCATGCTAACCTGTGCATGTGTGTGCATGTGTGCATGCATGTACATGTGCATGTGGGCATGCATGTGCATGACTATGTGTGTTAGTGTGTGTATGTTCATGAATCGTGTTTGCCTGTGTTTGCAGGTGCATATGTGTGTGTGTGTGTGTGTGTGTGTGTGTGTGTGTGTGTGTGTGTGTGTGTGTGTGTGTGTGTGTGTCTGTGTGTGTGTGTGTGTGTGTGTGTGTGTGTGTGTGTGTGTGTGTGTGTGTGTGTGTGTGTGTGTGTGTACAAGTGTTCATTTGTATGTGTATGTGTATGTGTATGTGCATGTTCATGTCTGTGTCTGTGTCTGTGTGTGTAAATCAGGCTGCACTGTGAAGCCTGCGCTGATGTCATTGTTAGTGCCCGGGCTGAGAGCGGTCTGAGCGGTGGGCTGTATCTTTCGGCTGTAACAAAGACAGGAGGCTGAACCAACAGCAGCCATCCCATAGTGACTGGGACATGTGAAATATCAGGGCGGGGCCCTTGGATCCAGTCCAAAAATATTGAGAACACACTGCGCTGTTTGTTGCCGTACTCACAGAGACCCACCTTGGGTTTCGACGGGAGATTCCAGTGCAGATGAGTCCTTGTAGAATCGAACTGTACACGGCGAGGTCAGCCGCGAGGCCGCCGACGCAGGCTCTGCTGTCAGTGCCGACCGTAAACGACCCTGGGATCAACAGCTAGCTGAAGGTGAACGGTTCAGCTGTCTCTACGTTCATTTAATATAAGCACATACAGTATCATGTCAAATGTATTCAAATGCTCCCCATAAACGATATATCGGGGTCGTCCCCCGCTCTGTGTGTTAGAGCGCATTGTCCGATTTTAGGGACCGGATGTTTCTCTAAACAACAGCTTCCTGTGTGAGGGCTCCCAGTGAGGGAAGCCTCATAGAGCCTCACCTGACCCAGGGGCCGGTGGAACCCAGGGACCGTCTGACCCAGAGACCGGAGGAACCCAGGGGCCGGTGGAACCCAGGGACCGTCTGACCCAGGGACCGGAGGAACCCAGGGACCGTCTGACCCAGGGGCCGGTGGAACCCAGGGGCCGTCTGACCCAGGGGCCGTCTGACCCAGAGACCGGAGGAACCCAGGGACCGTCTGACCCAGGGGCCGTCTGACCCAGAGACCGGAGGAACCCAGGGGCCGTCTGACCCAGGGGCCGTCTGACCCAGGGGCCAGTCTGACCCAGAGACCGGAGGAACCCAGGGGCCGTCTGACCCAGAGACCGGAGGAACCCAGGGGCCGTCTGACCCAGGGGCCGTCTGACCCAGAGACCGGAGGAACCCAGGGGCCGTCTGACCCAGGGGCCAGTCTGACCCAGGGGCCAGTCTGACCCAGAGACCGGAGGAACCCAGGGGCCAGTCTGACCCAGAGACCGGTGGAACCCAGGGGCCGTCTGACCCAGGGGCCAGTCTGACCCAGAGACCGGAGGAACCCAGGGGCCAGTCTGACCCAGAGACCGGAGGAACCCAGGGGCCGTCTGACCCAGGGGCCGTCTGACCCAGAGACCGGTGGAACCCAGGGGCCGTCTGACCCAGGGGCCAGTCTGACCCAGGGGCCAGTCTGACCCAGAGACCGGAGGAACCCAGGGGCCAGTCTGACCCAGAGACCGGAGGAACCCAGGGGCCAGTCTGACCCAGAGACCGGTGGAACCCAGGGGCCGTCTGACCCAGGGGCCAGTCTGACCCAGGGGCCAGTCTGACCCAGAGACCGGAGGAACCCAGGGGCCAGTCTGACCCAGGGGCCAGTCTGACCCAGAGACCGGAGGAACCCAGGGGCCGTCTGACCCAGGGGCCGTCTGACCCAGAGACCGGAGGAACCCAGGGGCCAGTCTGACCCAGAGACCGGAGGAACCCAGGGGCCAGTCTGACCCAGGGGCCAGTCTGACCCAGAGACCGGAGGAACCCAGGGGCCAGTCTGACCCAGGGGCCAGTCTGACCCAGAGACCGGAGGAACCCAGGGGCCAGTCTGACCCAGAGACCGGAGGAACCCAGGGGCCGTCTGACCCAGAGACTGGAGGAACCCAGGGGCCGTCTGACCCAGAGACCGGAGGAACCCAGGGGCCAGTCTGACCCAGAGACCGGAGGAACCCAGGGGCCGTCTGACCCAGGGGCCAGTCTGACCCAGGGGCCAGTCTGACCCAGGGGCCAGTCTGACCCAGGGGCCAGTCTGACTCAGGGGCCAGTCTGACCCAGGGGCCAGTCTGACCCAGGGGCCAGTCTGACCCAGGGGCCAGTCTGACCCAGGGGCCGTCTGACCCAGGGGCCGTCTGACCCAGGATCCGCTCATACCGGGTCCCACCGGCCCCTGGGTCCCACCGGCCTCTGGATCAGATCGGCCCCTAGGGGTCCAACGGTCAGCGGCCCTAAAGGAAGGCGCGGCGGCGGCGGCGGCGCACCAATACCAACAGCGGAGGTGGAATGTGTTCCGCAGTGAGCTTTGATCTGCAGAAACCTCCAGTCTACGACCCAGGCGCGCTGCCCCGCCCTCCTGCTGGTCTGGCTCCAATCCAATCACACGTACAGATGGGAAAACTCTTGTCTTTTATTGATTAATAGTTAGGGTTAGGGTTTAGACATACAGTGTATAGATAGTAGACAGTTATATATCACGGTCTGACTCCGGGCAGTTTCCACCGAGCCCTGTGACCTGCTGACAGCAGCCCGGCAGCGACCAATAGGTGAGGCCAGTTCCCCGGCCAGTGACACATTTCTCCCAGCCTCTGGCCTGTGGCCTGTGTTCACTTACCACCAGCATGCCACACCTCAGGGAGAAGATACAAATAGCCTCCTGGTGTAGAACCCCTCACCGTTTCCATAACTACAGCGAGTGAGACCCGCGCGCTGATGCACGCCGCAGCACGGCCTCTGCGAGTCGAGATCCGACCTCCAGCGAGAAGAAGCCCGGGACAGGAGCTGCTCTCCTTCTAGACCGCTGCCTGATGCCATCGCAACAAGTGCCATGGGGGGCCCCGCTGGAGAATGTGGACGTGATTGAGGAGAGGACAAGGCTACTAAAAATACAACGCTAGGCGCATAAATAAGTCATTCAAGCCCGATAAACAAAGGCTCCCAGGGCTGGGCGCCAAGCTGCAGAGATACAGAGGAGTGGGGCGGGGGGGGGGGATTCTTCAGAGAGTGACTTCTGAAGAATAACGTCCCTGTTCTCTGAAGAACTTTTCAAAGTGTTCAGTACTGGAGGATCACATAATGAACCGGCAGGCGCTGCAGCTCACTGTGGCAGAGCCAGGACCCCCCGGAGTGGAAGGCAGGCCCCAGCAACGGTGCAGTCGCTGTAGGGAACAGAAAGCTGTGGATAACATGTTTGCTAACGTGGGGCTAACATGTGGCTAACATGTGGCTAGCATGTGGCCAGCATGGTGGCTAATATGTGGCTATCGTGTTTACGGTTGTGTAATATTTAGCTATCTCCTTTTTTGTTGAATTTTGCTTGTGGCCACAACATGTTGCCTAACTTGTGGCTAAATGGCTAACATTTTAGCTTACATGTGGATAATATTTTGGCTAACATGTGGCTAAATGACTAGCATGTGCCTGGGATTGGCCTGGGTTTTACACCATCAACTTCTTCCCTTCCAGGTGAGGGTTAGTGTGCTCCATGATGTGCAGCATACCTCCTTTCAACACAAACTCCTTCCCAGCAGTAGGACACATGGTCTGTTCAGCAGACGCCATCATCCAGAGTGCAGAGCCACAGTAACACATACTCTCTCACCGAGGGGAATCCAAGCTCTCTTCTCCGGCCTTGCTCTCGTGGGGGTGCTAGATCGGAACCCTGTGGCCACTGATTCCTAAAACTCGTTAAAGCGTCTCAGATGTCCCCATGTCAGAGGTCCCCTCATCGCTGACGAGTGGACTGCGTGGAGCATCAGAGGGCCGCCTGGCTGCTCCGCACGTGACACACAGCGCCACATGGACGCTACGATTCTCTGCATTGTTTTTTTTGTGATAAATTTTTTATTTTATGATTTACAAACAGATAGACATAGAAAAAACAATTAGGCATATGCACAAATAAGACAACATACTACATTTGACCTAAACACAAATAAGACAACATACACCAATAAGGCATAAACGCAAATAAGACATTCATCAACACGCACTCTCCCCCCCCCCCCCCCCCCCCCCACACACACACACACACACACACAGGTCTTGCCCCCCCACCTAGAAAAAAAATCAGTCATCTGAACAGCTCAGTAGAGTTGTTAAGTCTGAGTCAGAAATGTAGGATAGGCTAACAGATTTAAAAGAAGTAGAAGAAGGAAAGTAAATCATGGCTACTCCCCCAACATACTAACGATAAAGGATGACCACAAGTTGATGTTTTTAGCTTGCGCGCCATGCATGCTGGCCACAGATTTCTCTAGCTTAGCAAGATCTATAACTGTGTTCACCCAGTGTTGATAAGATAAAGCATGAGGTGCTTTCCATCTCTGTGCTATAAGCTTTTTGGCAGCAGTAAGGCCTACCAGAAACCAGCGTTGGTGCATCAAAGAACGATCCAAACCAGTGACATCGTTCAGCAATAGGACAGCTGGGGAGCAGGGGACGGTACGCCTCGATTCCCTGCATTGTTGAAGGTCAACGAGACACTAGCAGCCTTCTTCAAGAGCTCTGTGGAGTTCTGAAGAATAAAACCAGCCCCATGGATGACTAACAGCCCCCAGAAGCCGAGAGACATTCATCCACAGATCAAATGGCCCGCAGTGGAAAGACCCAGAGATAGACGGGTGGTGGATGGACTGCTTTCAGTAGGTCTGAGGTGTCCCCGACTGCTCCTGACGAGCTGTGTGGTTGACTCCGCCGTCAGTGTGTTAATGTGTGTTTGGACCTTTGTAAGGTGCATTCGATAAAAGTGTAAAATGGTACGGGATGGCGAGAGTAGCGATGGATGGAAGACGCACAGCAACGTCTGAGAACCTCTGCAGCCCCGTGGGATCACCATGGGAAGAGCCCGGTCAACACTGGACTGATAAGAGAACCTGTATACTAATAAACACATTAATACCGTTACAGCTTTTATTATTCCAAGCAACAGGGGTGTGAAGAAGAGAGATTACGAGGAGGTGAAGAAACAGCAGTGAGGCGTCATGAAGGCTGAGCATTGGATCCACCGGTCGGGTGTGGGACATGCATGTCTCATGACTCATATTTCAGCGTCCGACTCGTTTGAAGGTGACAGGTGTATGAGGACATTACACTCAATTCACATGATTTCATTTTGTCACATTGATGGAAACGACTGTCAGACCGGCTGCGGAGGTTCGCCCGGGTCGCCGTGGTTACCAGCTAAGACGGAAGAGGGGGAGGGAGGGGGGGGGTGCATCAGCTAGGACACAGAGGGGGGAGGGGGGTGCATACCACAGCGGGAACGAGCGCTGGCCGCTGTGTGATAAGTCTAACAGAGGGGTCACATTCCTGACAAATGAAGGAACTTCTCTTCACATTGTAGACAGTGGCCATCGATTGCTTCTAGACTCTACATGCAGATCCCCATCCATAACTCAACTCAGAGCTCATCTGTCAACTGTCCTGCCGACCGGTGAGAAGCCTCCCCTCCGCTGACTCACATCCTCACTCACACCTCTTACAACGTCGGATCGTTGAA